>NW_028115815.1:0-31865 GCF_964273445.1 Streptopelia decaocto
CTTTTAAAATTCTCTCTAGAATTTTCAAAATCCATGTCCACATGTTTACAATTTCACGTCAAAAAATGGCTAAAATTCCAGTTGCAATTTTTTCAAAGTCCCTTAAAAATTTTCCAATTTTTGTCCCAATTCTTCCCATTCCCATTGAAACTTTTCAAATCCCTCTCAAAATTGTTGAAATTCTGTTGAAGCTTTTAAAATTCTCTCTAGAATTTTCAAAATCCATGTCCACATGTTTACAATTTCACGTAAAAAAAATGCTAAAATTCCAGTTGAAATTTTTTCAAAGTCCCTGAAAAATTTTCCAATTTTTGTCCCAATTCTTCCCATTCCCATTGAAACTTTTCAAATCCCTCTCAAAATTGTTGAAATTCTCTTGAAGCTTTTAAAATTCTCTCTAGAATTCTCAAAATCCATGTCCACATGTTTACAATTTCATGTCAAAAAATGGCTAAAATTCCAGTTGAAATTTTTTCAAAGTCCCTGAAAAATTTTCCAATTTTTGTCCCAATTCTTCCCATTCCCATTGAAACTTTTCAAATCCCTCTCAAAATGGTTGAAATTCTCTTGAAGCTTTTAAAATTCTCTCTAGAATTTTCAAAATCCATGGCCACATGTTTACAATTTCACATAAAAAAATGGCTAAAATTCCAGTTGAAATTTTTTCAAAGTCCCTTAAAAAATTTCCAATTTTTGTCCCAATTCTTCCCATTCCCATTGAAACTTTTCAAATCCCTCCCAAAATTGTTGAAATTCTGTTGAAGCTTTTAAAATTCTCTCTAGAATTTTCAAAATCCATGTCCACATGTTTACAATTTCACATTAAAAAAATGGCTAAAATTCCAGTTGAAATTTTTTCAAAGTCCCTTAAAAATTTTCCAATTTTTGTCCCAATTCTTCCCATTCCCATTGAAACTTTTCAAATCCCTCTCAAAATTGTGGAAATTCTGTTGAAGCTTTTAAAATTCTCTCTAGAATTTTCAAAATCCATGTCCACATGTTTACAATTTCACGTCAAAAAATGGCTAAAATTCCAGTTGAAATTTTTTCAAAGTCCCTTAAAAATTTTCCAATTTTTGTCCCAATTCTTCCCATTCCCATTGAAACTTTTCAAATCCCTCTCAAAATTGTTGAAATTCTCTTGAAGCTTTTAAAATTCTCTCTAGAATTTTCAAAATCCATGGCCACATGTTTACAATTTCACGTCAAAAAATGGCTAAAATTCCAGTTGCAATTTTTTCAAAGTCCCTTAAAAATTTTCCAATTTTTGTCCCAATTCTTCCCATTCCCATTGAAACTTTTCAAATCCCTCTCAAAATTGTGGAAATTCTGTTGAAGCTTTTAAAATTCTCTCTAGAATTTTCAAAATCCATGTCCACATGTTTACAATTTCACGTCAAAAAATGGCTAAAATTCCAGTTCAAATTTTTTCAAAGTCCCTGAAAAATTTTCCAATTTTTGTCCCAATTCTTCCCATTCTCATTGAAACTTTTCAAATCCCTCCCAAAATTGTTGAAATTCTCTTGAAGCTTTTAAAATTCTCTCTAGAATTTTCAAAATCCACTTCATCATGTTTACAATTTCACGTCAAAAAATTGCTAAAATTCCAGTTGAAATTTTTTCAAAGTCCCTTAAAAATTTTCCAATTTTTGTCCCAATTCTTCCCATTCCCATTGAAACTTTTCAAATCCCTCTCAAAATTGTTGAAATTCTCTTGAAGCTTTTAAAATTCTCTCTAGAATTTTCAAAATCCATGTCCACATGTTTATAATTTCACGTCAAAAAATGGCTAAAATTCCAGCTGAAATTTTTTCAAAGTCCCTTAAAAATTTTCCAATTTTTGTCCCAATTCTTCCCATTCCCATTGAAACTTTTCAAATCCCTCTCAAAATTGTTGAAATTCTCTTGAAGCTTTTAAAATTCTCTCTAGAATTTTCAAAATCCATGTCCACATGTTTACAATTTCACGTCAAAAAATGGCTAAAATTCCAGTTGCAATTTTTTCAAAGTCCCTTAAAAATTTTCCAATTTTTGTCCCAATTCTTCCCATTCCCATTGAAACTTTTCAAATCCCTCTCAAAATTGTTGAAATTCTCTTGAAGCTTTTAAAATTCTCTCTAGAATTTTCAAAATCCATGTCCACATGTTTACAATTTCACGTCAAAAAATGGCTAAAATTCCAGTTGAAATTTTTTCAAAGTCCCTGAAAAATTTTCCAATTTTTGTCCCAATTCTTCCCATTCCCATTGAAACTTTTCAAATCCCTCCCAAAATTGTTGAAATTCTGTTGAAGCTTTTAAAATTCTCTCTAGAATTTTCAAAATCCACTTCATCATGTTTACAATTTCACGTCAAAAAATGGCTAAAATTCCAGTTGAAATTTTTTCAAAGTCCCTGAAAAATTTTCCAATTTTTGTCCCAATTCTTCCCATTCCCATTGAAACTTTTCAAATCCCTCTCAAAATTGTTGAAATTCTCTTGAAGCTTTTAAAATTCTCTCTAGAATTTTCAAAATCCATGTCCACATGTTTACAATTTCACGTCAAAAAATGGCTAAAATGCCAGTTGAAATTTTTTCAAAGTCCCTGAAAAATTTTCCAATTTTTGTCCCAATTCTTCCCATTCCCATTGCAACTTTTCAAATCCCTCTCAAAATTGTTGAAATTCTGTTGAAGCTTTTAAAATTCTCTCTAGAATTTTCAAAATCCATGTCCACATGTTTACAATTTCACGTCAAAAAATTGCTAAAATACCAGTTGAAATTTTTTCAAAGTCCCTTAAAAATTTTCCAATTTTTGTCCCAATTCTTCCCATTCCCATTGAAACTTTTCAAATCCCTCTCAAAATTGTTGAAATTCTGTTGAAGCTTTTAAAATTCTCTCTAGAATTTTCAAAATCCATGTCCACATGTTTACAATTTCACGTCAAAAAATGGCTAAGATTCCAGTTGAAATTTTTTCAAAGTCCCTTAAAAATTTTCCAATTTTTGTCCCAATTCTTCCCATTCCCATTGAAACTTTTCAAATCCCTCTCAAAATTGTTGAAATTCTCTTGAAGCTTTTAAAATTCTCTCTAGAATTTTCAAAATCCATGTCCACATGTTTACAATTTCACGTCAAAAAATGGCTAAAATTCCAGTTGCAATTTTTTCAAAGTCCCTTAAAAATTTTCCAATTTTTGTCCCAATTCTTCCCATTCCCATTGAAACTTTTCAAATCCCTCTCAAAATTGTTGAAATTCTCTTGAAGCTTTTAAAATTCTCTCTAGAATTTTCAAAATCCATGTCCACATGTTTACAATTTCACGTAAAAAAAATGCTAAAATTCCAGTTGAAATTTTTTCAAAGTCCCTGAAAAATTTTCCAATTTTTGTCCCAATTCTTCCCATTCCCATTGAAACTTTTCAAATCCCTCTCAAAATTGTTGAAATTCTGTTGAAGCTTTTAAAATTCTCTCTAGAATTTTCAAAATCCATGTCCACATGTTTACAATTTCACGTCAAAAAATGCTAAAATTCCAGTTGAAATTTTTTCAAAGTCCCTTAAAAATTTTCCAATTTTTGTCCCAATTCTTCCCATTCCCATTGAAACTTTTCAAATCCCTCTCAAAATTGTTGAAATTCTGTTGAAGCTTTTAAAATTCTCTCTAGAATTTTCAAAATCCATGTCCACACGTTTACAATTTCACATAAAAAAATGGCTAAAATTCCAGTTGAAATTTTTTCAAAGTCCCTTAAAAATTTTCCAATTTTTGTCCCAATTCTTCCCATTCCCATTGAAACTTTTCAAATCCCTCTCAAAATTGTTGAAATTCTGTTGAAGCTTTTAAAATTCTCTCTAGAATTTTCAAAATCCACTTCAACATGTTTACAATTTCACGTCAAAAAATGGCTAAAATTCCAGTTGAAATTTTTTCAAAGTCCCTTAAAAATTTTCCAATTTTTGTCCCAATTCTTCCCATTCCCATTGAAACGTTTCAAATCCCTCTCAAAATTGTTGAAATTCTCTTGATGCTTTTAAAATTCTCTCTAGAATTTTCAAAATCCATGTCCACATGTTTACAATTTCACGTCAAAAAATGGCTAAAATTCCAGTTGAAATTTTTTCAAAGTCCCTGAAAAATTTTCCAATTTTTGTCCCAATTCTTCCCATTCCCATTGAAACTTTTCAAATCCCTCTCAAAATTGTTGAAATTCTGTTGAAGCTTTTAAAATTCTCTCTAGAATTTTCAAAATCCATGTCCACATGTTTACAATTTCACGTCAAAAAATGGCTAAAATTCCAGTTGCAATTTTTTCAAAGTCCCTTAAAAATTTTCCAATTTTTGTCCCAATTCTTCCCATTCCCATTGAAACTTTTCAAATCCCTCTCAAAATTGTTGAAATTCTCTTGAAGCTTTTAAAATTCTCTCTAGAATTTTCAAAATCCATGTCCACATGTTTACAATTTCACGTAAAAAAAATGCTAAAATTCCAGTTGAAATTTTTTCAAAGTCCCTGAAAAATTTTCCAATTTTTGTCCCAATTCTTCCCATTCCCATTGAAACTTTTCAAATCCCTCTCAAAATTGTTGAAATTCTGTTGAAGCTTTTAAAATTCTCTCTAGAATTTTCAAAATCCATGTCCACATGTTTACAATTTCACATTAAAAAAATGGCTAAAATTCCAGTTGAAATTTTTCAAAGTCCCTTAAAAATTTTCCAATTTTTGTCCCAATTCTTCCCATTCCCATTGAAACTTTTCAAATCCCTCTCAAAATTGTTGAAATTCTCTTGAAGCTTTTAAAATTCTCTCTAGAATTTTCAAAATCCATGTCCACATGTTTACAATTTCACATAAAAAAATGGCTAAAATTCCAGTTGAAATTTTTTCAAAGTCCCTTAAAAATTTTCCAATTTTTGTCCCAATTCTTCCCATTCCCATTGAAACTTTTCAAATCCCTCTCAAAATTGTTGAAATTCTCTTGAAGCTTTTAAAATTCTCTCTAGAATTTTCAAAATCCATGTCCACATGTTTACAATTTCACGTCAAAAAATGGCTAAAATTCCAGTTGAAATTTTTTCAAAGTCCCTTAAAAATTTTCCAATTTTTGTCCCAATTCTTCCCATTCCCATTGAAACTTTTCAAATCCCTCTCAAAATTGTTGAAATTCTCTTGAAGCTTTTAAAATTCTCTCTAGAATTTTCAAAATCCATGTCCACATGTTTACAATTTCACGTCAAAAAATGGCTAAAATTCCAGTTGAAATTTTTTCAAAGTCCCTTAAAAATTTTCCAATTTTTGCCCCAATTCTTCCCATTCCCATTGAAACTTTTCAAATCCCTCTCAAAATTGTTGAAATTCTCTTGAAGCTTTTAAAATTCTCTCTAGAATTTTCAAAATCCATGTCCACATGTTTACAATTTCACGTCAAAAAATGGCTAAAATTCCAGTTGCAATTTTTTCAAAGTCCCTTAAAAATTTTCCAATTTTTGTCCCAATTCTTCCCATTCCCATTGAAACTTTTCAAATCCCTCTCAAAATTGTTGAAATTCTCTTGAAGCTTTTAAAATTCTCTCTAGAATTTTCAAAATCCATGTCCACATGTTTACAATTTCACGTAAAAAAAATGCTAAAATTCCAGTTGAAATTTTTTCAAAGTCCCTGAAAAATTTTCCAATTTTTGTCCCAATTCTTCCCATTCCCATTGAAACTTTTCAAATCCCTCTCAAAATTGTTGAAATTCTGTTGAAGCTTTTAAAATTCTCTCTAGAATTTTCAAAATCCATGTCCACATGTTTACAATTTCACGTCAAAAAATGGCTAAAATTCCAGTTGAAATTTTTTCAAAGTCCCTTAAAAATTTTCCAATTTTTGTCCCAATTCTTCCCATTCCCATTGAAACTTTTCAAATCCCTCTCAAAATTGTTGAAATTCTGTTGAAGCTTTTAAAATTCTCTCTAGAATTTTCAAAATCCATGTCCACACGTTTACAATTTCACATAAAAAAATGGCTAAAATTCCAGTTGAAATTTTTTCAAAGTCCCTTAAAAATTTTCCAATTTTTGTCCCAATTCTTCCCATTCCCATTGAAACTTTTCAAATCCCTCTCAAAATTGTTGAAATTCTGTTGAAGCTTTTAAAATTCTCTCTAGAATTTTCAAAATCCACTTCAACATGTTTACAATTTCACGTCAAAAAATGGCTAAAATTCCAGTTGCAATTTTTTCAAAGTCCCTTAAAAATTTTCCAATTTTTGCCCCAATTCTTCCCATTCCCATTGAAACTTTTCAAATCCCTCTCAAAATTGTTGAAATTCTCTTGAAGCTTTTAAAATTCTCTCTAGAATTTTCAAAATCCATGGCCACATGTTTACAATTTCACGTCAAAAAATGGCTAAAATTCCAGTTGAAATTTTTTCAAAGTCCCTGAAAAATTTTCCAATTTTTGTCCCAATTCTTCCCATTCCCATTGAAACTTTTCAAATCCCTCTCAAAATTGTTGAAATTCTGTTGAAGCTTTTAAAATTCTCTCTAGAATTTTCAAAATCCATGTCCACATGTTTACAATTTCACGTCAAAAAATGGCTAAAATTCCAGTTGAAATTTTTTCAAAGTCCCTTAAAAATTTTCCAATTTTTGTCCCAATTCTTCCCATTCCCATTGAAACTTTTCAAATCCCTCTCAAAATTGTTGAAATTCTGTTGAAGCTTTTAAAATTCTCTCTAGAATTTTCAAAATCCATGTCCACACGTTTACAATTTCACATAAAAAAATGGCTAAAATTCCAGTTGAAATTTTTTCAAAGTCCCTTAAAAATTTTCCAATTTTTGTCCCAATTCTTCCCATTCCCATTGAAACTTTTCAAATCCCTCTCAAAATTGTTGAAATTCTGTTGAAGCTTTTAAAATTCTCTCTAGAATTTTCAAAATCCACTTCAACATGTTTACAATTTCACGTCAAAAAATGGCTAAAATTCCAGTTGAAATTTTTTCAAAGTCCCTTAAAAATTTTCCAATTTTTGTCCCAATTCTTCCCATTCCCATTGAAACGTTTCAAATCCCTCTCAAAATTGTTGAAATTCTCTTGATGCTTTTAAAATTCTCTCTAGAATTTTCAAAATCCATGTCCACATGTTTACAATTTCACGTCAAAAAATGGCTAAAATTCCAGTTGAAATTTTTTCAAAGTCCCTGAAAAATTTTCCAATTTTTGTCCCAATTCTTCCCATTCCCATTGAAACTTTTCAAATCCCTCTCAAAATTGTTGAAATTCTGTTGAAGCTTTTAAAATTCTCTCTAGAATTTTCAAAATCCATGTCCACATGTTTACAATTTCACGTCAAAAAATGGCTAAAATTCCAGTTGCAATTTTTTCAAAGTCCCTTAAAAATTTTCCAATTTTTGTCCCAATTCTTCCCATTCCCATTGAAACTTTTCAAATCCCTCTCAAAATTGTTGAAATTCTCTTGAAGCTTTTAAAATTCTCTCTAGAATTTTCAAAATCCATGTCCACATGTTTACAATTTCACGTAAAAAAAATGCTAAAATTCCAGTTGAAATTTTTTCAAAGTCCCTGAAAAATTTTCCAATTTTTGTCCCAATTCTTCCCATTCCCATTGAAACTTTTCAAATCCCTCTCAAAATTGTTGAAATTCTCTTGAAGCTTTTAAAATTCTCTCTAGAATTTTCAAAATCCATGTCCACATGTTTACAATTTCATGTCAAAAAATGGCTAAAATTCCAGTTGAAATTTTTTCAAAGTCCCTTAAAAATTTTCCAATTTTTGTCCCAATTCTTCCCATTCCCATTGAAACTTTTCAAATCCCTCTCAAAATTGTTGAAATTCTCTTGAAGCTTTTAAAATTCTCTCTAGAATTTTCAAAATCCATGTCCACATGTTTACAATTTCACATTAAAAAAATGGCTAAAATTCCAGTTGAAATTTTTTCAAAGTCCCTTAAAAATTTTCCAATTTTTGTCCCAATTCTTCCCATTCCCATTGAAACTTTTCAAATCCCTCTCAAAATTGTTGAAATTCTCTTGAAGCTTTTAAAATTCTCTCTAGAATTTTCAAAATCCATGTCCACATGTTTACAATTTCACATAAAAAAATGGCTAAAATTCCAGTTGAAATTTTTTCAAAGTCCCTTAAAAATTTTCCAATTTTTGTCCCAATTCTTCCCATTCCCATTGAAACTTTTCAAATCCCTCTCAAAATTGTTGAAATTCTCTTGAAGCTTTTAAAATTCTCTCTAGAATTTTCAAAATCCATGTCCACATGTTTACAATTTCACATAAAAAAATGGCTAAAATTCCAGTTGAAATTTTTTCAAAGTCCCTTAAAAATTTTCCAATTTTTGTCCCAATTCTTCCCATTCCCATTGAAACTTTTCAAATCCCTCTCAAAATTGTTGAAATTCTCTTGAAGCTTTTAAAATTCTCTCTAGAATTTTCAAAATCCATGTCCACATGTTTACAATTTCACGTCAAAAAATGGCTAAAATTCCAGTTGAAATTTTTTCAAAGTCCCTTCAAAATTTTCCAATTTTTGTCCCAATTCTTCCCATTCCCATTGAAACTTTTCAAATCCCTCTCAAAATTGTTGAAATTCTCTTGAAGCTTTTAAAATTCTCTCTAGAATTTTCAAAATCCATGTCCACATGTTTACAATTTCACGTCAAAAAATGGCTAAAATTCCAGTTGAAATTTTTTCAAAGTCCCTTAAAAATTTTCCAATTTTTGTCCCAATTCTTCCCATTCCCATTGAAACTTTTCAAATCCCTCTCAAAATTGTTGAAATTCTGTTGAAGCTTTTAAAATTCTCTCTAGAATTTTCAAAATCCATGTCCACATGTTTACAATTTCACGTCAAAAAATGGCTAAAATTCCAGTTGGAATTTTTTCAAAGTCCCTTAAAAATTTTCCAATTTTTGACCCAATTCTTCCCATTCCCATTGAAACTTTTCAAATCCCTCTCAAAATTGTTGAAATTCTCTTGAAGCTTTTAAAATTCTCTCTAGAATTTTCAAAATCCACTTCAACATGTTTACAATTTCACGTCAAAAAATGGCTAAAATTCCAGTTGAAATTTTTTCAAAGTCCCTGAAAAATTTTCCAATTTTTGTCCCAATTCTTCCCATTCCCATTGAAACTTTTCAAATCCCTCTCAAAATTGTTGAAATTCTGTTGAAGCTTTTAAAATTCTCTCTAGAATTTTCAAAATCCATGTCCACACGTTTACAATTTCACATAAAAAAATGGCTAAAATTCCAGTTGAAATTTTTTCAAAGTCCCTTAAAAATTTTCCAATTTTTGTCCCAATTCTTCCCATTCCCATTGAAACTTTTCAAATCCCTCTCAAAATTGTTGAAATTCTGTTGAAGCTTTTAAAATTCTCTCTAGAATTTTCAAAATCCACTTCAACATGTTTACAATTTCACGTCAAAAAATGGCTAAAATTCCAGTTGAAATTTTTTCAAAGTCCCTTAAAAATTTTCCAATTTTTGTCCCAATTCTTCCCATTCCCATTGAAACTTTTCAAATCCCTCTCAAAATGGTTGAAATTCTCTTGATGCTTTTAAAATTCTCTCTAGAATTTTCAAAATCCATGTCCACATGTTTACAATTTCACGTCAAAAAATGGCTAAAATTCCAGTTGAAATTTTTTCAAAGTCCCTGAAAAATTTTCCAATTTTTGTCCCAATTCTTCCCATTCCCATTGAAACTTTTCAAATCCCTCTCAAAATTGTTGAAATTCTGTTGAAGCTTTTAAAATTCTCTCTAGAATTTTCAAAATCCATGTCCACATGTTTACAATTTCACGTCAAAAAATGGCTAAAATTCCAGTTGAAATTTTTTCAAAGTCCCTTAAAAATTTTCCAATTTTTGTCCCAATTCTTCCCATTCCCATTGAAACTTTTCAAATCCCTCTCAAAATTGTTGAAATTCTCTTGAAGCTTTTAAAATTCTCTCTAGAATTTTCAAAATCCATGTCCACATGTTTACAATTTCACGTCAAAAAATGGCTAAAATTCCAGTTGAAATTTTTTCAAAGTCCCTTAAAAATTTTCCAATTTTTGTCCCAATTCTTCCCATTCCCATTGAAACTTTTCAAATCCCTCTCAAAATTGTTGAAATTCTGTTGAAGCTTTTAAAATTCTCTCTAGAATTTTCAAAATCCATGTCCACATGTTTACAATTTCACGTCAAAAAATGGCTAAAATTCCAGTTGGAATTTTTTCAAAGTCCCTTAAAAATTTTCCAATTTTTGTCCCAATTCTTCCCATTCCCATTGAAACTTTTCAAATCCCTCTCAAAATTGTTGAAATTCTGTTGAAGCTTTTAAAATTCTCTCTAGAATTTTCAAAATCCACTTCAACATGTTTACAATTTCACGTCAAAAAATGGCTAAAATTCCAGTTGAAATTTTTTCAAAGTCCCTTAAAAATTTTCCAATATTTGTCCCAATTCTTCCCATTCCCATTGAAACTTTTCAAATCCCTCTCAAAATTGTGGAAATTCTGTTGAAGCTTTTAAAATTCTCTCTAGAATTTTCAAAATCCATGGCCACATGTTTACAATTTCACGTCAAAAAATTGCTAAAATTCCAGTTGAAATTTTTTCAAAGTCCCTTAAAAATTTTCCAATTTTTGCCCCAATTCTTCCCATTCCCATTGAAACTTTTCAAATCCCTCTCAAAATTGTTGAAATTCTCTTGAAGCTTTTAAAATTCTCTCTAGAATTTTCAAAATCCATGTCCACATGTTTACAATTTCACGTCAAAAAATGGCTAAAATTCCAGTTGCAATTTTTTCAAAGTCCCTTAAAAATTTTCCAATTTTTGTCCCAATTCTTCCCATTCCCATTGAAACTTTTCAAATCCCTCTCAAAATTGTTGAAATTCTCTTGAAGCTTTTAAAATTCTCTCTAGAATTTTCAAAATCCATGTCCACATGTTTACAATTTCACGTAAAAAAAATGCTAAAATTCCAGTTGAAATTTTTTCAAAGTCCCTGAAAAATTTTCCAATTTTTGTCCCAATTCTTCCCATTCCCATTGAAACTTTTCAAATCCCTCTCAAAATTGTTGAAATTCTCTTGAAGCTTTTAAAATTCTCTCTAGAATTCTCAAAATCCATGTCCACATGTTTACAATTTCATGTCAAAAAATGGCTAAAATTCCAGTTGAAATTTTTTCAAAGTCCCTGAAAAATTTTCCAATTTTTGTCCCAATTCTTCCCATTCCCATTGAAACTTTTCAAATCCCTCTCAAAATGGTTGAAATTCTCTTGAAGCTTTTAAAATTCTCTCTAGAATTTTCAAAATCCATGGCCACATGTTTACAATTTCACATAAAAAAATGGCTAAAATTCCAGTTGAAATTTTTTCAAAGTCCCTTAAAAAATTTCCAATTTTTGTCCCAATTCTTCCCATTCCCATTGAAACTTTTCAAATCCCTCCCAAAATTGTTGAAATTCTGTTGAAGCTTTTAAAATTCTCTCTAGAATTTTCAAAATCCATGTCCACATGTTTACAATTTCACATTAAAAAAATGGCTAAAATTCCAGTTGAAATTTTTTCAAAGTCCCTTAAAAATTTTCCAATTTTTGTCCCAATTCTTCCCATTCCCATTGAAACTTTTCAAATCCCTCTCAAAATTGTGGAAATTCTGTTGAAGCTTTTAAAATTCTCTCTAGAATTTTCAAAATCCATGTCCACATGTTTACAATTTCACGTCAAAAAATGGCTAAAATTCCAGTTGAAATTTTTCAAAGTCCCTTAAAAATTTTCCAATTTTTGTCCCAATTCTTCCCATTCCCATTGAAACTTTTCAAATCCCTCTCAAAATTGTTGAAATTCTCTTGAAGCTTTTAAAATTCTCTCTAGAATTTTCAAAATCCATGGCCACATGTTTACAATTTCACGTCAAAAAATGGCTAAAATTTCCAGTTGCAATTTTTTCAAAGTCCCTTAAAAATTTTCCAATTTTTGTCCCAATTCTTCCCATTCCCATTGAAACTTTTCAAATCCCTCTCAAAATTGTGGAAATTCTGTTGAAGCTTTTAAAATTCTCTCTAGAATTTTCAAAATCCATGTCCACATGTTTACAATTTCACGTCAAAAAATGGCTAAAATTCCAGTTCAAATTTTTTCAAAGTCCCTGAAAAATTTTCCAATTTTTGTCCCAATTCTTCCCATTCTCATTGAAACTTTTCAAATCCCTCCCAAAATTGTTGAAATTCTCTTGAAGCTTTTAAAATTCTCTCTAGAATTTTCAAAATCCACTTCATCATGTTTACAATTTCACGTCAAAAAAATTGCTAAAATTCCAGTTGAAATTTTTTCAAAGTCCCTTAAAAATTTTCCAATTTTTGTCCCAATTCTTCCCATTCCCATTGAAACTTTCAAATCCCTCTCAAAATTGTTGAAATTCTCTTGAAGCTTTTAAAATTCTCTCTAGAATTTTCAAAATCCATGTCCACATGTTTATAATTTCACGTCAAAAAATGGCTAAAATTCCAGCTGAAATTTTTTCAAAGTCCCTTAAAATTTTCCAATTTTTGTCCCAATTCTTCCATTCCCATTGAAACTTTTCAAATCCCTCTCAAAATTGTTGAAATTCTCTTGAAGCTTTTAAAATTCTCTCTAGAATTTTCAAAATCCATGTCCACATGTTTACAATTTCACGTCAAAAAATGGCTAAAATTCCAGTTGCAATTTTTTCAAAGTCCCTTAAAAATTTTCCAATTTTTGTCCCAATTCTTCCCATTCCCATTGAAACTTTTCAAATCCCTCTCAAAATTGTTGAAATTCTCTTGAAGCTTTTAAAATTCTCTCTAGAATTTTCAAAATCCATGTCCACATGTTTACAATTTCACGTCAAAAAATGGCTAAAATTCCAGTTGAAATTTTTTCAAAGTCCCTGAAAAATTTTCCAATTTTTGTCCCAATTCTTCCCATTCCCATTGAAACTTTTCAAATCCCTCCCAAAATTGTTGAAATTCTGTTGAAGCTTTTAAAATTCTCTCTAGAATTTTCAAATCCACTTCATCATGTTTACAATTTCACGTCAAAAAATGGCTAAAATTCCAGTTGAAATTTTTTCAAAGTCCCTGAAAAATTTTCCAATTTTTTGTCCCAATTCTTCCCATTCCCATTGAAACTTTTCAAATCCCTCTCAAAATTGTTGAAATTCTCTTGAAGCTTTTAAAATTCTCTCTAGAATTTTCAAAATCCATGTCCACATGTTTACAATTTCACGTCAAAAAATGGCTAAAATTCCAGTTGAAATTTTTTCAAAGTCCCTGAAAAATTTTCCAATTTTTGTCCCAATTCTTCCCATTCCCATTGCAACTTTTCAAATCCCTCTCAAAATTGTTGAAATTCTGTTGAAGCTTTTAAAATTCTCTCTAGAATTTTCAAAATCCATGTCCACATGTTTACAATTTCACGTCAAAAATTGCTAAAATACCAGTTGAAATTTTTTCAAAGTCCCTTAAAAATTTTCCAATTTTTGTCCCAATTCTTCCCATTCCCATTGAAACTTTTCAAATCCCTCTCAAAATTGTTGAAATTCTGTTGAAGCTTTTAAAATTCTCTCTAGAATTTTCAAAATCCATGTCCACATGTTTACAATTTCACGTCAAAAAATGGCTAAGATTCCAGTTGAAATTTTTTCAAAGTCCCTTAAAAATTTTCCAATTTTTGCCCCAATTCTTCCCATTCCCATTGAAACTTTTCAAATCCCTCTCAAAATTGTTGAAATTCTCTTGAAGCTTTTAAAATTCTCTCTAGAATTTTCAAAATCCATGTCCACATGTTTACAATTTCACGTAAAAAAAATGCTAAAATTCCAGTTGAAATTTTTTCAAAGTCCCTGAAAAATTTTCCAATTTTTTGTCCCAATTCTTCCCATTCCCATTGAAACTTTTCAAATCCCTCTCAAAATTGTTGAAATTCTGTTGAAGCTTTTAAAATTCTCTCTAGAATTTTCAAAATCCATGTCCACATGTTTACAATTTCACGTCAAAAAATGGCTAAAATTCCAGTTGAAATTTTTTCAAAGTCCCTTAAAAATTTTCCAATTTTTGTCCCAATTCTTCCCATTCCCATTGAAACTTTTCAAATCCCTCTCAAAATTGTTGAAATTCTGTTGAAGCTTTTAAAATTCTCTCTAGAATTTTCAAAATCCATGTCCACACGTTTACAATTTCACATAAAAAAAATGGCTAAAATTCCAGTTGAAATTTTTTCAAAGTCCCTTAAAAATTTTCCAATTTTTGTCCCAATTCTTCCCATTCCCATTGAAACTTTTCAAATCCCTCTCAAAATTGTTGAAATTCTGTTGAAGCTTTTAAAATTCTCTCTAGAATTTTCAAAATCCACTTCAACATGTTTACAATTTCACGTCAAAAAATGGCTAAAATTCCAGTTGAAATTTTTTCAAAGTCCCTTAAAAATTTTCCAATTTTTGTCCCAATTCTTCCCATTCCCATTGAAACGTTTCAAATCCCTCTCAAAATTGTTGAAATTCTCTTGATGCTTTTAAAATTCTCTCTAGAATTTTCAAAATCCATGTCCACATGTTTACAATTTCACGTCAAAAAATGGCTAAAATTCCAGTTGAAATTTTTTCAAAGTCCCTGAAAAATTTTCCAATTTTTGTCCCAATTCTTCCCATTCCCATTGAAACTTTTCAAATCCCTCTCAAAATTGTTGAAATTCTGTTGAAGCTTTTAAAATTCTCTCTAGAATTTTCAAAATCCATGTCCACATGTTTACAATTTCACGTCAAAAAATGGCTAAAATTCCAGTTGCAATTTTTTCAAAGTCCCTTAAAAATTTTCCAATTTTTGTCCCAATTCTTCCCATTCCCATTGAAACTTTTCAAATCCCTCTCAAAATTGTTGAAATTCTCTTGAAGCTTTTAAAATTCTCTCTAGAATTTTCAAAATCCATGTCCACATGTTTACAATTTCACGTAAAAAAAATGCTAAAATTCCAGTTGAAATTTTTTCAAAGTCCCTGAAAAATTTTCCAATTTTTGTCCCAATTCTTCCCATTCCCATTGAAACTTTTCAAATCCCTCTCAAAATTGTTGAAATTCTCTTGAAGCTTTTAAAATTCTCTCTAGAATTTTCAAAATCCATGTCCACATGTTTACAATTTCATGTCAAAAAAATGGCTAAAATTCCAGTTGAAATTTTTTCAAAGTCCCTTAAAAATTTTCCAATTTTTGTCCCAATTCTTCCCATTCCCATTGAAACTTTTCAAATCCCTCTCAAAATTGTTGAAATTCTGTTGAAGCTTTTAAAATTCTCTCTAGAATTTTCAAAATCCATGTCCACATGTTTACAATTTCACATTAAAAAAATGGCTAAAATTCCAGTTGAAATTTTTTCAAAGTCCCTTAAAAATTTTTCCAATTTTTGTCCCAATTCTTCCCATTCCCATTGAAACTTTTCAAATCCCTCTCAAAATTGTTGAAATTCTCTTGAAGCTTTTTAAAATTCTCTCTAGAATTTTCAAAATCCATGTCCACATGTTTACAATTTCACATAAAAAAATGGCTAAAATTCCAGTTGAAATTTTTTCAAAGTCCCTTAAAAATTTTCCAATTTTTGTCCCAATTCTTCCCATTCCCATTGAAACTTTTCAAATCCCTCTCAAAATTGTTGAAATTCTCTTGAAGCTTTTTAAAATTCTCTCTAGAATTTTCAAAATCCATGTCCACATGTTTACAATTTCACGTCAAAAATGGCTAAAATTCCAGTTGAAATTTTTTCAAAGTCCCTTAAAAATTTTCCAATTTTTGTCCCAATTCTTCCCATTCCCATTGAAACTTTTCAAATCCCTCTCAAAATTGTTGAAATTCTCTTGAAGCTTTTAAAATTCTCTCTAGAATTTTCAAAATCCATGTCCACATGTTTACAATTTCACGTCAAAAAATGGCTAAAATTCCAGTTGAAATTTTTTCAAAGTCCCTGAAAAATTTCCAATTTTTGCCCCAATTCTTCCCATTCCCATTGAAACTTTTCAAATCCCTCTCAAAATTGTTGAAATTCTCTTGAAGCTTTTAAAATTCTCTCTAGAATTTTCAAAAATCCATGTCCACATGTTTACAATTTCACGTCAAAAAATGGCTAAAATTCCAGTTGCAATTTTTTCAAAGTCCCTTAAAAATTTTCCAATTTTTGTCCCAATTCTTCCCATTCCCATTGAAACTTTTCAAATCCCTCTCAAAATTGTTGAAATTCTCTTGAAGCTTTTAAAATTCTCTCTAGAATTTTCAAAATCCATGTCCACATGTTTACAATTTCACGTAAAAAAAATGCTAAAATTCCAGTTGAAATTTTTTCAAAGTCCCTGAAAAATTTTCCAATTTTGTCCCAATTCTTCCCATTCCATTGAAACTTTTCAAATCCCTCTCAAAATTGTTGAAATTCTGTTGAAGCTTTTAAAATTCTCTCTAGAATTTTCAAAATCCATGTCCACATGTTTACAATTTCACGTCAAAAAATGGCTAAAATTCCAGTTGAAATTTTTTCAAAGTCCCTTAAAATTTTCCAATTTTTGTCCCAATTCTTCCCATTCCCATTGAAACTTTTCAAATCCCTCTCAAAATTGTTGAAATTCTGTTGAAGCTTTTAAAATTCTCTCTAGAATTTTCAAAATCCATGTCCACACGTTTACAATTTCACATAAAAAAATGGCTAAAATTCCAGTTGAAATTTTTTCAAAGTCCCTTAAAAATTTTCCAATTTTTGTCCCAATTCTTCCCATTCCCATTGAAACTTTTCAAATCCCTCTCAAAATTGTTGAAATTCTGTTGAAGCTTTTTAAAATTCTCTCTAGAATTTTCAAAATCCACTTCAACATGTTTACAATTTCACGTCAAAAAATGGCTAAAATTCCAGTTGAAATTTTTTCAAAGTCCCTTAAAAATTTTCCAATTTTTGTCCCAATTCTTCCCATTCCCATTGAAACGTTTCAAATCCCTCTCAAAATTGTTGAAATTCTCTTGATGCTTTTAAAATTCTCTCTAGAATTTTCAAAATCCATGTCCACATGTTTACAATTTCACGTCAAAAAAATGGCTAAAATTCCAGTTGAAATTTTTTCAAAGTCCCTGAAAAATTTTCCAATTTTTGTCCCAATTCTTCCCATTCCCATTGAAACTTTTCAAATCCCTCTCAAAATTGTTGAAATTCTGTTGAAGCTTTTAAAATTCTCTCTAGAATTTTCAAAATCCATGTCCACATGTTTACAATTTCACGTCAAAAAATGGCTAAAATTCCAGTTGCAATTTTTTCAAAGTCCCTTAAAAATTTTCCAATTTTTGTCCCAATTCTTCCCATTCCCATTGAAACTTTTCAAATCCCTCTCAAAATTGTTGAAATTCTCTTGAAGCTTTTAAAATTCTCTCTAGAATTTTCAAAATCCATGTCCACATGTTTACAATTTCACGTAAAAAAAATGCTAAAATTCCAGTTGAAATTTTTTCAAAGTCCCTGAAAAATTTTCCAATTTTTGTCCCAATTCTTCCCATTCCCATTGAAACTTTTCAAATCCCTCTCAAAATTGTTGAAATTCTCTTGAAGCTTTTAAAATTCTCTCTAGAATTTTCAAAAATCCATGTCCACATGTTTTACAATTTCATGTCAAAAAATGGCTAAAATTCCAGTTGAAATTTTTTCAAAGTCCCTTAAAATTTTCCAATTTTTGTCCCAATTCTTCCCATTCCCATTGAAACTTTTCAAATCCCTCTCAAAATTGTTGAAATTCTGTTGAAGCTTTTAAATTCTCTCTAGAATTTTCAAAATCCATGTCCACATGTTTACAATTTTCACATTAAAAAAATGGCTAAAATTCCAGTTGAAATTTTTTTCAAAGTCCCTTAAAAATTTTCCAATTTTTTGTCCCAATTCTTCCCATTCCCATTGAAACTTTTCAAATCCCTCTCAAAATTGTTGAAATTCTCTTGAAGCTTTTAAAATTCTCTCTAGAATTTTCAAAATCCATGTCCACATGTTTACAATTTCACATAAAAAAATGGCTAAAATTCCAGTTGAAATTTTTTCAAAGTCCCTTAAAAATTTTCCAATTTTTGTCCCAATTCTTCCCATTCCCATTGAAACTTTTCAAATCCCTCTCAAAATTGTTGAAATTCTGTTGAAGCTTTTAAAATTCTCTCTAGAATTTTCAAAATCCATGTCCACATGTTTACAATTTCACGTCAAAAAATGGCTAAAATTCCAGTTGAAATTTTTTCAAAGTCCCTTAAAAATTTTCCAATTTTTGTCCCAATTCTTCCCATTCCATTGAAACTTTTCAAATCCCTCTCAAAATTGTTGAAATTCTCTTGAAGCTTTTAAAATTCTCTCTAGAATTTTCAAAATCCATGTCCACATGTTTACAATTTCACGTCAAAAAATGGCTAAAATTCCAGTTGAAATTTTTTCAAAGTCCCTTAAAAATTTTCCAATTTTTGTCCCAATTCTTCCATTCCCATTGAAACTTTCAAATCCCTCTCAAAATTGTTGAAATTCTCTTGAAGCTTTTAAAATTCTCTCTAGAATTTTCAAAATCCATGTCCACATGTTTACAATTTCACGTAAAAAAAATGCTAAAATTCCAGTTGAAATTTTTTCAAAGTCCCTGAAAAATTTTCCAATTTTTGTCCCAATTCTTCCCATTCCCATTGAAACTTTTCAAATCCCTCTCAAAATTGTTGAAATTCTCTTGAAGCTTTTTAAAATTCTCTCTAGAATTTTCAAAATCCATGTCCACATGTTTACAATTTCATGTCAAAAAATGGCTAAAATTCCAGTTGAAATTTTTTCAAAGTCCCTTAAAAATTTTCCAATTTTTGTCCCAATTCTTCCCATTCCCATTGAAACTTTTCAAATCCCTCTCAAAATTGTTGAAATTCTGTTGAAGCTTTTAAAATTCTCTCTAGAATTTTCAAAATCCATGTCCACATGTTTACAATTTCACATTAAAAAAATGGCTAAAATTCCAGTTGAAATTTTTTCAAAGTCCCTTAAAAATTTTCCAATTTTTGTCCCAATTCTTCCCATTCCCATTGAAACTTTTCAAATCCCTCTCAAAATTGTTGAAATTCTCTTGAAGCTTTTAAAATTCTCTCTAGAATTTTCAAAATCCATGTCCACATGTTTACAATTTCACATAAAAAAATGGCTAAAATTCCAGTTGAAATTTTTTCAAAGTCCCTTAAAAATTTTCCAATTTTTGTCCCAATTCTTCCCATTCCCATTGAAACTTTTCAAATCCCTCTCAAAATTGTTGAAATTCTCTTGAAGCTTTTAAAATTCTCTCTAGAATTTTCAAAATCCATGTCCACATGTTTACAATTTCACGTCAAAAAATGGCTAAAATTCCAGTTGAAATTTTTTCAAAGTCCCTTAAAAATTTTCCAATTTTTGTCCCAATTCTTCCCATTCCCATTGAAACTTTTCAAATCCCTCTCAAAATTGTTGAAATTCTCTTGAAGCTTTTAAAATTCTCTCTAGAATTTTCAAAATCCATGTCCACATGTTTACAATTTCACGTCAAAAAATGGCTAAAATTCCAGTTGAAATTTTTTCAAAGTCCCTTAAAAATTTTCCAATTTTTGTCCCAATTCTTCCCATTCCCATTGAAACTTTTCAAATCCCTCTCAAAATTGTTGAAATTCTCTTGAAGCTTTTAAAATTCTCTCTAGAATTTTCAAAATCCATGTCCACATGTTTACAATTTCACGTCAAAAAATGGCTAAAATTCCAGTTGGAATTTTTTCAAAGTCCCTTAAAAATTTTCCAATTTTTGTCCCAATTCTTCCCATTCCCATTGAAACTTTTCAAATCCCTCTCAAAATTGTTGAAATTCTGTTGAAGCTTTTAAAATTCTCTCTAGAATTTTCAAAATCCATGTCCACATGTTTACAATTTCACGTCAAAAAATGGCTAAAATTCCAGTTGGAATTTTTTCAAAGTCCCTTAAAAATTTTCCAATTTTTGTCCCAATTCTTCCCATTCCCATTGAAACTTTTCAAATCCCTCTCAAAATTGTTGAAATTCTGTTGAAGCTTTTAAAATTCTCTCTAGAATTTTCAAAATCCACTTCAACATGTTTACAATTTCACGTCAAAAAATGGCTAAAATTCCAGTTGAAATTTTTTCAAAGTCCCTTAAAAATTTTCCAATTTTTGTCCCAATTCTTCCCATTCCCATTGAAACTTTTCAAATCCCTCTCAAAATTGTTGAAATTCTGTTGAAGCTTTTAAAATTCTCTCTAGAATTTTCAAAATCCATGTCCACATGTTTACAATTTCACGTAAAAAAAATGCTAAAATTCCAGTTGAAATTTTTTCAAAGTCCCTTAAAAATTTTCCAATTTTTGTCCCAATTCTTCCCATTCCCATTGAAACTTTTCAAATCCCTCTCAAAATTGTTGAAATTCTCTTGAAGCTTTTAAAATTCTCTCTAGAATTCTCAAAATCCATGTCCACATGTTTACAATTTCACGTCAAAAAATGGCTAAAATTCCAGTTGAAATTTTTTCAAAGTCCCTTAAAAATTTTCCAATTTTTGTCCCAATTCTTCCCATTCCCATTGAAACTTTTCAAATCCCTCTCAAAATTGTTGAAATTCTGTTGAAGCTTTTAAAATTCTCTCTAGAATTTTCAAAATCCATGTCCACACGTTTACAATTTCACATAAAAAAATGGCTAAAATTCCAGTTGAAATTTTTTCAAAGTCCCTTAAAAATTTTCCAATTTTTGTCCCAATTCTTCCCATTCCCATTGAAACTTTTCAAATCCCTCTCAAAATTGTTGAAATTCTGTTGAAGCTTTTAAAATTCTCTCTAGAATTTTCAAAATCCACTTCAACATGTTTACAATTTCACGTCAAAAAATGGCTAAAATTCCAGTTGAAATTTTTTCAAAGTCCCTTAAAAATTTTCCAATTTTTGTCCCAATTCTTCCCATTCCCATTGAAACTTTTCAAATCCCTCTCAAAATTGTTGAAATTCTCTTGATGCTTTTAAAATTCTCTCTAGAATTTTCAAAATCCATGTCCATATGTTTACAATTTCACGTCAAAAAATGGCTAAAATTCCAGTTGAAATTTTTTCAAAGTCCCTGAAAAATTTTCCAATTTTTGTCCCAATTCTTCCCATTCCCATTGAAACTTTTCAAATCCCTCTCAAAATTGTTGAAATTCTGTTGAAGCTTTTAAAATTCTCTCTAGAATTTTCAAAATCCATGTCCACATGTTTACAATTTCACGTCAAAAAATGGCTAAAATTCCAGTTGAAATTTTTTCAAAGTCCCTGAAAAATTTTCCAATTTTTGTCCCAATTCTTCCCATTCCCATTGAAACTTTTCAAATCCCTCTCAAAATTGTTGAAATTCTCTTGAAGCTTTTAAAATTCTCTCTAGAATTTTCAAAATCCATGTCCACATGTTTACAATTTCACGTCAAAAAATGGCTAAAATTCCAGTTGAAATTTTTTCAAAGTCCCTTAAAAATTTTCCAATTTTTGTCCCAATTCTTCCCATTCCCATTGAAACTTTTCAAATCCCTCTCAAAATTGTTGAAATTCTGTTGAAGCTTTTAAAATTCTCTCTAGAATTTTCAAAATCCATGTCCACATGTTTACAATTTCACGTCAAAAAATGGCTAAAATTCCAGTTGGAATTTTTTCAAAGTCCCTTAAAAATTTTCCAATTTTTGTCCCAATTCTTCCCATTCCCATTGAAACTTTTCAAATCCCTCTCAAAATTGTTGAAATTCTGTTGAAGCTTTTAAAATTCTCTCTAGAATTTTCAAAATCCATGGCCACATGTTTACAATTTCACGTCAAAAAATGGCTAAAATTCCAGTTGAAATTTTTTCAAAGTCCCTTAAAAATTTTCCAATATTTGTCCCAATTCTTCCCATTCCCATTGAAACTTTTCAAATCCCTCCCAAAATTGTTGAAATTCTCTTGAAGCTTTTAAAATTCTCTCTAGAATTTTCAAAATCCATGTCCACATGTTTACAATTTCACGTCAAAAAATGGCTAAAATTCCAGCTGAAATTTTTTCAAAGTCCCTTAAAAATTTTCCAATTTTTGTCCCAATTCTTCCCATTCCCATTGAAACTTTTCAAATCCCTCTCAAAATTGTTGAAATTCTCTTGAAGCTTTTAAAATTCTCTCTAGAATTTTCAAAATCCATGTCCACATGTTTACAATTTCACGTCAAAAAATGGCTAAAATTCCAGTTGCAATTTTTTCAAAGTCCCTTAAAAATTTTCCAATTTTTGCCCCAATTCTTCCCATTCCCATTGAAACTTTTCAAATCCCTCTCAAAATTGTTGAAATTCTCTTGAAGCTTTTAAAATTCTCTCTAGAATTTTCAAAATCCATGTCCACATGTTTACAATTTCACGTCAAAAAATGGCTAAAATTCCAGTTGAAATTTTTTCAAAGTCCCTTAAAAATTTTCCAATTTTTGTCCCAATTCTTCCCATTCCCATTGAAACTTTTCAAATCCCTCCCAAAATTGTTGAAATTCTCTTGAAGCTTTTAAAATTCTCTCTAGAATTTTCAAAATCCACTTCATCATGTTTACAATTTCACGTCAAAAAATGGCTAAAATTCCAGTTGCAATTTTTTCAAAGTCCCTTAAAAATTTTCCAATTTTTGTCCCAATTCTTCCCATTCCCATTGAAACTTTTCAAATCCCTCTCAAAATTGTTGAAATTCTGTTGAAGCTTTTAAAATTCTCTCTAGAATTTTCAAAATCCATGGCCACATGTTTACAATTTCACATAAAAAAATGGCTAAAATTCCAGTTGAAATTTTTTCAAAGTCCCTTAAAAATTTTCCAATTTTTGTCCCAATTCTTCCCATTCCCATTGAAACTTTTCAAATCCCTCTCAAAATTGTTGAAATTCTCTTGAAGCTTTTAAAATTCTCTCTAGAATTTTCAAAATCCATGTCCACATGTTTACAATTTCACGTCAAAAAATGGCTAAAATTCCAGTTGCAATTTTTTCAAAGTCTCTTAAAAATTTTCCAATTTTTGTCCCAATTCTTCCCATTCCCATTGAAACTTTTCAAATCCCTCTCAAAATTGTTGAAATTCTCTTGAAGCTTTTAAAATTCTCTCTAGAATTTTCAAAATCCATGTCCACATGTTTACAATTTCACGTCAAAAAATGGCTAAAATTCCAGTTGCAATTTTTTCAAAGTCCCTTAAAAATTTTCCAATTTTTGTCCCAATTCTTCCCATTCCCATTGAAACTTTTCAAATCCCTCTCAAAATTGTTGAAATTCTGTTGAAGCTTTTAAAATTCTCTCTAGAATTTTCAAAATCCACTTCAACATGTTTACAATTTCACGTCAAAAAATGGCTAAAATTCCAGTTGAAATTTTTTCAAAGTCCCTTAAAAATTTTCCAATTTTTGTCCCAATTCTTCCCATTCCCATTGAAACTTTTCAAATCCCTCTCAAAATTGTTGAAATTCTCTTGAAGCTTTTAAAATTCTCTCTAGAATTTTCAAAATCCATGGCCACATGTTTACAATTTCACATAAAAAAATGGCTAAAATTCCAGTTGAAATTTTTTCAAAGTCCCTTAAAAATTTTCCAATTTTTGTCCCAATTCTTCCCATTCCCATTGAAACTTTTCAAATCCCTCTCAAAATTGTTGAAATTCTCTTGAAGCTTTTAAAATTCTCTCTAGAATTTTCAAAATCCATGTCCACATGTTTACAATTTCACGTCAAAAAATGGCTAAAATTCCAGTTGAAATTTTTTCAAAGTCTCTTAAAAATTTTCCAATTTTTGTCCCAATTCTTCCCATTCCCATTGAAACTTTTCAAATCCCTCTCAAAATTGTTGAAATTCTGTTGAAGCTTTTAAAATTCTCTCTAGAATTTTCAAAATCCATGTCCACATGTTTACAATTTCACGTCAAAAAATGGCTAAAATTCCAGTTGCAATTTTTTCAAAGTCCCTTAAAAATTTTCCAATTTTTGTCCCAATTCTTCCCATTCCCATTGAAACTTTTCAAATCCCTCTCAAAATTGTTGAAATTCTGTTGAAGCTTTTAAAATTCTCTCTAGAATTTTCAAAATCCACTTCAACATGTTTACAATTTCACGTCAAAAAATGGCTAAAATTCCAGTTGAAATTTTTTCAAAGTCCCTTAAAAATTTTCCAATTTTTGTCCCAATTCTTCCCATTCCCATTGAAACTTTTCAAATCCCTCTCAAAATTGTTGAAATTCTGTTGAAGCTTTTAAAATTCTCTCTAGAATTTTCAAAATCCATGTCCACATGTTTACAATTTCACGTCAAAAAATGGCTAAAATTCCAGTTGAAATTTTTTCAAAGTCCCTTAAAAATTTTCCAATTTTTGTCCCAATTCTTCCCATTCCCATTGAAACTTTTCAAATCCCTCTCAAAATTGTGGAAATTCTGTTGAAGCTTTTAAAATTCTCTCTAGAATTTTCAAAATCCATGTCCACATGTTTACAATTTCACGTCAAAAAATGGCTAAAATTCCAGTTGAAATTTTTTCAAAGTCCCTTAAAAATTTTCCAATTTTTGTCCCAATTCTTCCCATTCCCATTGAAACTTTTCAAATCCCTCTCAAAATTGTTGAAATTCTCTTGAAGCTTTTAAAATTCTCTCTAGAATTTTCAAAATCCACTTCAACATGTTTATAATTTCACGTCAAAAAATGGCTAAAATTCCAGTTGAAATTTTTTCAAAGTCCCTGAAAAATTTTCCAATTTTTGTCCCAATTCTTCCCATTCCCATTGAAACTTTTCAAATCCCTCTCAAAATTGTTGAAATTCTGTTGAAGCTTTTAAAATTCTCTCTAGAATTTTCAAAATCCATGGCCACATGTTTACAATTTCACGTCAAAAAATTGCTAAAATTCCAGTTGCAATTTTTTCAAAGTCCCTTAAAAATTTTCCAATTTTTGTCCCAATTCTTCCCATTCCCATTGAAACTTTTCAAATCCCTCTCAAAATTGTTGAAATTCTCTTGAAGCTTTTAAAATTCTCTCTAGAATTTTCAAAATCCATGTCCACATGTTTACAATTTCACGTAAAAAAAATGCTAAAATACCAGTTGAAATTTTTTCAAAGTCCCTTAAAAATTTTCCAATTTTTGTCCCAATTCTTCCCATTCCCATTGAAACTTTTCAAATCCCTCTCAAAATTGTTGAAATTCTGTTGAAGCTTTTAAAATTCTCTCTAGAATTTTCAAAATCCATGTCCACATGTTTACAATTTCACATCAAAAAATTGCTAAAATACCAGTTGAAATTTTTTCAAAGTCCCTGAAAAATTTTCCAATTTTTGTCCCAATTCTTCCCATTCCCATTGAAACTTTTCAAATCCCTCTCAAAATTGTTGAAATTCTGTTGAAGCTTTTAAAATTCTCTCTAGAATTTTCAAAATCCATGTCCACATGTTTACAATTTCACATAAAAAAATGGCTAAAATTCCAGTTGCAATTTTTTCAAAGTCCCTTAAAAATTTTCCAATTTTTGTCCCAATTCTTCCCATTCCCATTGAAACTTTTCAAATCCCTCTCAAAATTGTTGAAATTCTGTTGAAGCTTTTAAAATTCTCTCTAGAATTTTCAAAATCCACTTCATCATGTTTACAATTTCACGTCAAAAAATTGCTAAAATTCCAGTTGAAATTTTTTCAAAGTCCCTTAAAAATTTTCCAATTTTTGTCCCAATTCTTCCCATTCCCATTGAAACTTTTCAAATCCCTCTCAAAATTGTTGAAATTCTCTTGAAGCTTTTAAAATTCTCTCTAGAATTTTCAAAATCCATGTCCACATGTTTACAATTTCACGTCAAAAAATGGCTAAAATTCCAGTTGAAATTTTTTCAAAGTCCCTGAAAAATTTTCCAATTTTTGTCCCAATTCTTCCCATTCCCATTGAAACTTTTCAAATCCCTCTCAAAATTGTTGAAATTCTCTTGAAGCTTTTAAAATTCTCTCTAGAATTTTCAAAATCCATGTCCACATGTTTATAATTTCACGTCAAAAAATGGCTAAAATTCCAGCTGAAATTTTTTCAAAGTCCCTTAAAAATTTTCCAATTTTTGTCCCAATTCTTCCCATTCCCATTGAAACTTTTCAAATCCCTCTCAAAATTGTGGAAATTCTGTTGAAGCTTTTAAAATTCTCTCTAGAATTTTCAAAATCCATGTCCACATGTTTACAATTTCACGTCAAAAAATGGCTAAAATTCCAGTTGAAATTTTTTCAAAGTCCCTTAAAAATTTTCCAATTTTTGTCCCAATTCTTCCCATTCCCATTGAAACTTTTCAAATCCCTCTCAAAATTGTTGAAATTCTGTTGAAGCTTTTAAAATTCTCTCTAGAATTTTCAAAATCCATGTCCACATGTTTACAATTTCACGTCAAAAAATGGCTAAAATTCCAGTTGAAATTTTTTCAAAGTCCCTTAAAAATTTTCCAATTTTTGTCCCAATTCTTCCCATTCCCATTGAAACTTTTCAAATCCCTCCCAAAATTGTTGAAATTCTGTTGAAGCTTTTAAAATTCTCTCTAGAATTTTCAAAATCCATGTCCACATGTTTACAATTTCACGTCAAAAAATGGCTAAAATTCCAGTTGAAATTTTTTCAAAGTCCCTTAAAAATTTTCCAATTTTTGTCCCAATTCTTCCCATTCCCATTGAAACTTTTCAAATCCCTCTCAAAATTGTTGAAATTCTCTTGAAGCTTTTAAAATTCTCTCTAGAATTTTAAAAATCCATGTCCACATGTTTACAATTTCACGTCAAAAAATGGCTAAAATTCCAGTTGAAATTTTTTCAAAGTCCCTGAAAAATTTTCCAATTTTTGTCCCAATTCTTCCCATTCCCATTGAAACTTTTCAAATCCCTCTCAAAATTGTTGAAATTCTCTTGAAGCTTTTAAAATTCTCTCTAGAATTTTCAAAATCCATGTCCACATGTTTACAATTTCACGTCAAAAAATGGCTAAAATTCCAGTTGAAATTTTTTCAAAGTCCCTGAAAAATTTTCCAATTTTTGTCCCAATTCTTCCCATTCCCATTGCAACTTTTCAAATCCCTCTCAAAATTGTTGAAATTCTGTTGAAGCTTTTAAAATTCTCTCTAGAATTTTCAAAATCCATGTCCACATGTTTACAATTTCACGTCAAAAAATGGCTAAAATTCCAGTTGAAATTTTTTCAAAGTCCCTGAAAAATTTTCCAATTTTTGTCCCAATTCTTCCCATTCCCATTGAAACTTTTCAAATCCCTCTCAAAATTGTTGAAATTCTGTTGAAGCTTTTAAAATTCTCTCTAGAATTTTCAAAATCCATGTCCACATGTTTACAATTTCACGTCAAAAAATGGCTAAAATTCCAGTTGAAATTTTTTCAAAGTCCCTTAAAAATTTTCCAATTTTTGCCCCAATTCTTCCCATTCCCATTGAAACTTTTCAAATCCCTCTCAAAATTGTTGAAATTCTCTTGAAGCTTTTAAAATTCTCTCTAGAATTTTCAAAATCCATGTCCACATGTTTACAATTTCACGTCAAAAAATGGCTAAAATTCCAGCTGAAATTTTTTCAAAGTCCCTTAAAAATTTTCCAATTTTTGTCCCAATTCTTCCCATTCCCATTGAAACTTTTCAAATCCCTCTCAAAATTGTTGAAATTCTCTTGAAGCTTTTAAAATTCTCTCTAGAATTTTCAAAATCCATGTCCACATGTTTACAATTTCACGTAAAAAAAATGCTAAAATTCCAGTTGAAATTTTTTCAAAGTCCCTTAAAAATTTTCCAATTTTTGTCCCAATTCTTCCCATTCCCATTGAAACTTTTCAAATCCCTCTCAAAATTGTTGAAATTCTGTTGAAGCTTTTAAAATTCTCTCTAGAATTTTCAAAATCCATGTCCACATGTTTACAATTTCACGTCAAAAAATGCTAAAATTCCAGTTGAAATTTTTTCAAAGTCCCTTAAAAATTTTCCAATTTTTGTCCCAATTCTTCCCATTCCCATTGAAACTTTTCAAATCCCTCTCAAAATTGTTGAAATTCTGTTGAAGCTTTTAAAATTCTCTCTAGAATTTTCAAAATCCATGTCCACACGTTTACAATTTCACGTCAAAAAATGGCTAAAATTCCAGTTGAAATTTTTTCAAAGTCCCTTAAAAATTTTCCAATTTTTGTCCCAATTCTTCCCATTCCCATTGAAACTTTTCAAATCCCTCTCAAAATTGTTGAAATTCTCTTGAAGCTTTTAAAATTCTCTCTAGAATTTTCAAAATCCACTTCAACATGTTTACAATTTCACGTCAAAAAATGGCTAAAATTCCAGTTGCAATTTTTTCAAAGTCCCTTAAAAATTTTCCAATTTTTGTCCCAATTCTTCCCATTCCCATTGAAACTTTTCAAATCCCTCTCAAAATTGTTGAAATTCTCTTGAAGCTTTTAAAATTCTCTCTAGAATTTTCAAAATCCATGGCCACATGTTTACAATTTCACATAAAAAAATGGCTAAAATTCCAGTTGAAATTTTTTCAAAGTCCCTGAAAAATTTTCCAATTTTTGTCCCAATTCTTCCCATTCCCATTGAAACTTTTCAAATCCCTCTCAAAATTGTTGAAATTCTCTTGAAGCTTTTAAAATTCTCTCTAGAATTTTCAAAATCCATGTCCACATGTTTACAATTTCACGTAAAAAAATGCTAAAATTCCAGTTGAAATTTTTTCAAAGTCCCTGAAAAATTTTCCAATTTTTGTCCCAATTCTTCCCATTCCCATTGAAACTTTTCAAATCCCTCTCAAAATTGTTGAAATTCTCTTGAAGCTTTTAAAATTCTCTCTAGAATTTTCAAAATCCATGGCCACATGTTTACAATTTCACGTCAAAAAATGGCTAAAATTCCAGTTGAAATTTTTTCAAAGTCCCTGAAAAATTTTCCAATTTTTGTCCCAATTCTTCCCATTCCCATTGAAACTTTTCAAATCCCTCTCAAAATTGTTGAAATTCTGTTGAAGCTTTTAAAATTCTCTCTAGAATTTTCAAAATCCATGTCCACATGTTTACAATTTCACGTCAAAAAATGGCTAAAATTCCAGTTGAAATTTTTTCAAAGTCCCTGAAAAATTTTCCAATTTTTGTCCCAATTCTTCCCATTCCCATTGAAACTTTTCAAATCCCTCTCAAAATTGTTGAAATTCTGTTGAAGCTTTTAAAATTCTCTCTAGAATTTTCAAAATCCATGTCCACATGTTTACAATTTCACGTCAAAAAATGGCTAAAATTCCAGTTGAAATTTTTTCAAAGTCCCTTAAAAATTTTCCAATTTTTGTCCCAATTCTTCCCATTCCCATTGAAACTTTTCAAATCCCTCTCAAAATTGTTGAAATTCTCTTGAAGCTTTTAAAATTCTCTCTAGAATTTTCAAAATCCACTTCATCATGTTTACAATTTCACGTCAAAAAATTGCTAAAATTCCAGTTGCAATTTTTTCAAAGTCCCTTAAAAATTTTCCAATTTTTGTCCCAATTCTTCCCATTCCCATTGAAACTTTTCAAATCCCTCTCAAAATTGTGGAAATTCTGTTGAAGCTTTTAAAATTCTCTCTAGAATTTTCAAAATCCATGTCCACATGTTTACAATTTCACGTCAAAAAATGGCTAAAATTCCAGTTGAAATTTTTTCAAAGTCCCTTAAAAATTTTCCAATTTTTGTCCCAATTCTTCCCATTCTCATTGAAACTTTTCAAATCCCTCCCAAAATTGTTGAAATTCTGTTGAAGCTTTTAAAATTCTCTCTAGAATTTTCAAAATCCACTTCATCATGTTTACAATTTCACGTCAAAAAATTGCTAAAATTCCAGTTGAAATTTTTTCAAAGTCCCTTAAAAATTTTCCAATTTTTGTCCCAATTCTTCCCATTCCCATTGAAACTTTTCAAATCCCTCTCAAAATTGTTGAAATTCTCTTGAAGCTTTTAAAATTCTCTCTAGAATTTTCAAAATCCATGTCCACATGTTTATAATTTCACGTCAAAAAATGGCTAAAATTCCAGCTGAAATTTTTTCAAAGTCCCTTAAAAATTTTCCAATTTTTGTCCCAATTCTTCCCATTCCCATTGAAACTTTTCAAATCCCTCTCAAAATTGTTGAAATTCTCTTGAAGCTTTTAAAATTCTCTCTAGAATTTTCAAAATCCATGTCCACATGTTTACAATTTCACGTCAAAAAATGGCTAAAATTCCAGTTGAAATTTTTTCAAAGTCCCTTAAAAATTTTCCAATTTTTGTCCCAATTCTTCCCATTCCCATTGAAACTTTTCAAATCCCTCTCAAAATTGTTGAAATTCTCTTGAAGCTTTTAAAATTCTCTCTAGAATTTTCAAAATCCATGTCCACATGTTTACAATTTCACGTCAAAAAATGGCTAAAATTCCAGTTGAAATTTTTTCAAAGTCCCTTAAAAATTTTCCAATTTTTGTCCCAATTCTTCCCATTCCCATTGAAACTTTTCAAATCCCTCCCAAAATTGTTGAAATTCTGTTGAAGCTTTTAAAATTCTCTCTAGAATTTTCAAAATCCATGTCCACATGTTTACAATTTCACGTCAAAAAATGGCTAAAATTCCAGTTGAAATTTTTTCAAAGTCCCTGAAAAATTTTCCAATTTTTGTCCCAATTCTTCCCATTCCCATTGAAACTTTTCAAATCCCTCTCAAAATTGTTGAAATTCTCTTGAAGCTTTTAAAATTCTCTCTAGAATTTTCAAAATCCATGTCCACATGTTTACAATTTCACGTCAAAAAATGGCTAAAATTCCAGTTGCAATTTTTTCAAAGTCCCTTAAAAATTTTCCAATTTTTGTCCCAATTCTTCCCATTCCCATTGCAACTTTTCAAATCCCTCTCAAAATTGTTGAAATTCTCTTGAAGCTTTTAAATTCTCTCTAGAATTTTCAAAATCCATGTCCACATGTTTACAATTTCACGTCAAAAAATTGCTAAAATACCAGTTGAAATTTTTTCAAAGTCCCTTAAAAATTTTCCAATTTTTGTCCCAATTCTTCCCATTCCCATTGCAACTTTTCAAATCCCTCTCAAAATTGTTGAAATTCTCTTGAAGCTTTTAAAATTCTCTCTAGAATTTTCAAAATCCATGTCCACATGTTTACAATTTCACGTCAAAAAATTGCTAAAATACCAGTTGAAATTTTTTCAAAGTCCCTTAAAAATTTTCCAATTTTTGTCCCAATTCTTCCCATTCCCATTGAAACTTTTCAAATCCCTCTCAAAATTGTTGAAATTCTGTTGAAGCTTTTAAAATTCTCTCTAGAATTTTCAAAATCCATGTCCACATGTTTACAATTTCACATAAAAAAATGGCTAAAATTCCAGTTGAAATTTTTTCAAAGTCCCTTAAAAATTTTCCAATTTTTGCCCAATTCTTCCCATTCCCATTGAAACTTTTCAAATCCCTCTCAAAATTGTTGAAATTCTCTTGAAGCTTTTAAAATTCTCTCTAGAATTTTCAAAATCCATGTCCACATGTTTACAATTTCACGTCAAAAAATGGCTAAAATTCCAGTTGCAATTTTTTCAAAGTCCCTTAAAAATTTTCCAATTTTTGTCGCAATTCTTCCCATTCCCATTGAAACTTTTCAAATCCCTCTCAAAATTGTTGAAATTCTCTTGAAGCTTTTAAAATTCTCTCTTTCAAAATCCATGTCCACATGTTTACAATTTCACGTAAAAAAAAATGCTAAAATTCCAGTTGAAATTTTTTCAAAGTCCCTGAAAAATTTTCCAATTTTTGTCCCAATTCTTCCCATTCCCATTGAAACTTTTCAAATC
>NW_028115814.1:0-59042 GCF_964273445.1 Streptopelia decaocto
TTTCAAATCCCTCTCAAAATTGTTGAAATTCTCTTGAAGCTTTTAAAATTCTCTCTAGAATTTTCAAATCCATGTCCACAGGTTTACAATTTCACGTCAAAAAATGGCTAAAATTCCAGTTGAAATTTTTTCAAAGTCCCTTAAAGATTTTCCAATTTTTGTCCCAACTCTTCCCATTCCCATTGAAACTTTTCAAATCCCTCTCAAAATTGTTGAAATTCTCTTGAAGCTTTTAAAATTCTCTCTAGAATTTTCAAAATCCATGTCCACATGTTTACAATTTCACGGAATAAAATGGCTAAAATTCCAGTTGAAATTTTTTCAAAGTCCCTGAAAAATTTTCCAATTTTTGTCCCAATTCTTCCCATTCCCATTGAAACTTTTCAAATCCCTCTCAAAATAGTTGAAATCCTCTTGAAGCTTTTAAAATTCTCTCTAGAATTTTCAAAATCCACTTCCACATGTTTACAATTTCACGTCAAAAAATGGCTAAAATTCCAGTTGAAATTTTTTCAAAGTCCCTTAAAAATTTTCCAATTTTTGTCCCAATTCTTCCCATTCCCATTGAAACTTTTCAAATCCCTCTCAAAATTGTTGAAATTCTCTTGAAGCTTTTAAAATTCTCTCCAGAATTTTCAAAATCCATGTCCACATGTTTACAATTTCACGTCAAAAAATGGCTAAAATTCCAGTTGAAATTTTTCAAAGTCCCTTAAAGATTTTCCAATTTTGTCCCAACTCTTCCCATTCCCATTGAAACTTTTCAAATCCCTCTCAAAATTGTTGAAATTCTCTTGAAGCTTTTAAAATTCTCTCTAGAATTTTCAAAATCCATGTCCACATGTTTACAATTTCACGGAATAAAATGGCTAAAATTCCAGTTGAAATTTTTTCAAAGTCCCTTAAAAATTTTCCAATTTTTGTCCCAATTCTTCCCATTCCCATTGAAACTTTTCAAATCCCTCTCAAAATTGTTGAAATCCTCTTGAAGCTTTTAAAATTCTCTCTAGAATTTTCAAAATCCATGTCCACATGTTTACAATTTCACGTCAAAAAATGGCTAAAATTCCAGTGGAAATTTTTTCAAAGTCCCTTAAAAATTTCCAATTTTTGTCCCAATTCTTCCCATTCCCATTGAAACTTTTCAAATCCCTCTCAAAATTGTTGAAATTCTCTTGAAGCTTTTAAAATTCTCTCTAGAATTTTCAAAATCCATGTCCACATGTTTACAATTTCACGTCAAAAAATGGCTAAAATTCCAGTTGAAATGTTTTCAAAGTCCCTTAAAAATTTTCCAATTTTTGTCCCAATTCTTCCCATTTCCATTGAAACTTTTCAAATCCCTCTCAACATTGTTGAAATTCTCTTGAAGCTTTTAAAATTCTCTCTAGAATTTTCAAAATCCATGTCCACATGTTTACAATTTCACGTCAAAAAATGGCTAAATTTCCAGTTGAAATTTTTTCAAAGTCCCTGAAAAATTTTCCAATTTTTGTCCCAATTCTTCCCATTCCCATTGAAACTTTTCAAATCCCTCTCAAAATTGTTGAAATTCTCTTGAAGCTTTTAAAATTCTCTCTAGAATTTTCAAAATCCATGTCCACATGTTTACAATTTCACGTCAAAAATGGCTAAAATTCCAGTTGAAATTTTTTCAAAGTCCCTTAAAAATTTTCCAATTTTTGTCCCAATTCTTCCCATTCCCATTGAAACTTTTCAAATCCCTCTCCAAATTGTTGAAATTCTCTTGAAGCTTTTAAATTCTCTCTAGAATTTTCAAAATCCACTTCCACATGTTTACAATTTCACGTCAAAAAATGGCTAAAATTCCAGTTGAAATTTTTTCAAAGTCCCTTAAAAAATTTTCCAATTTTTGTCCCAATTCCTCCCATTCCCATTGAAACTTTTTAAATCTCTCTCAAAATTGTTGAAATTCTCTTGAAGCTTTTAAAATTCTCTCCAGAATTTTCAAAATCCATGTCCACATGTTTACAATTTCACGTCAAAAAATGGCTAAAATTCCAGTTGAAATTTTTTCAAAGTCCCTTAAAAATTTTCCAATTTTTGTCCCAATTCTTCCCATTCCCATTGAAACTTTTCAAATCCCTCTCAAATTGTTGAAATTCTCTTGAAGCTTTTAAAATTCTCTCTAGAATTTTCAAAATCCATGTCCACAGGTTTACAATTTCACGTCAAAAAATGGCTAAAATTCCAGTTGAAATTTTTTCAAAGTCCCTTAAAGATTTTCCAATTTTTGTCCCAACTCTTCCCATTCCCATTGAAACTTTTCAAATCCCTCTCAAAATTGTTGAAATTCTCTTGAAGCTTTTAAAATTCTCTCTAGAATTTTCAAAATCCATGTCCACATGTTTACAATTTCACGTAACAAAATGGCTAAAATTCCAGTTGAAATTTTTTCAAAGTCCCTTAAAATTTTCCAATTTTTGTCCCAATTCTTCCCATTCCCATTGAAACTTTTCAAATCCCTCTCAAATTGTTGAAATCCTCTTGAAGCTTTTAAAATTCTCTCTAGAATTTTCAAAATCCACTTCCACATGTTTACAATTTCACGTCAAAAAATGGCTAAAATTCCAGTTGAAATTTTTTCAAAGTCCCTGAAAAATTTCCAATTTTTGTCCCAATTCTTCCCATTCCCATTGAAACTTTTCAAATCCCTCTCCAAATTGTTGAAATTCTCTTGAAGCTTTTAAAATTCTCTCCAGAATTTTCAAAATCCATGTCCACATGTTTACAATTTCACGTCAAAAAATGGCTAAAATTCCAGTTGAAATTTTTTCAAAGTCCCTTAAAAATTTTCCAATTTTTGTCCCAATTCTTCCCATTCCCATTGAAACTTTTCAAATCCCTCTCAAAATTGTTGAAATTCTCTTGAAGCTTTTAAAATTCTCTCCAGAATTTTCAAAATCCATGTCCACATGTTTACAATTTCACGTCAAAAAAATGGCTAAAATTCCAGTTGAAATTTTTTCAAAGTCCCTTAAAAATTTTCCAATTTTTGTCCCAATTCTTCCCATTCCCATTGAAACTTTTCAAATCCCTCTCCAAATTGTTGAAATTCTCTTGAAGCTTTTAAAATTCTCTCTAGAATTTTCAAAATCCATGTCCACATGTTTACAATTTCACATAAAAAATGGCTAAAATTCCCGTTGAAATGTTTTCAAAGTCCCTTAAAAATTTTCCAATTTTTGTCCCAATTCTTCCCATTCCCATTGAAACTTTTCAAATCCCTCTCAAAATTGTAGAAATCCTCTTGAAGCTTTTAAATTCTCTCCAGAATTTTCAAAATCCATGTCCACAGGTTTACAATTTCACGTCAAAAAATGGCTAAAATTCCAGTTGAAATTTTTTCAAAGTCCCTTGAAAATTTTCCAATTTTTGTCCCAATTCTTCCCATTCCCATTGAAACTTTTCAAATCCCTCTCAAAATTGTTGAAATCCTCTTGAAGCTTTTAAAATTCTCTCTAGAATTTTCAAAATCCATGTCCACATGTTTACAATTTCACGTCAAAAAATGGCTAAAATTCCAGTTGAAATTTTTTCAAAGTCCCTTAAAAATTTTCCAATTTTTGTCCCAATTCTTCCCATTCCCATTGAAACTTTTCAAATCCCTCTCAAAATTGTTGAAATTCTCTTGAAGCTTTTAAAATTCTCTCTAGAATTTTCAAAATCCATGTCCACATGTTTACAATTTCACGTCAAAAAATGGCTAAAATTCCAGTTGAAATTTTTTCAAAGTCCCTTAAAAATTTTCCAATTTTTGTCCCAATTCTTCCCATTCCCATTGAAACTTTTCAAATCCCTCTCAAAATTGTTGAAATCCTCTTGAAGCTTTTAAAATTCTCTCTAGAATTTTCAAAATCCATGTCCACAGGTTTACAATTTCACGTCAAAAAATGGCTAAAATTCCAGTTGAAATTTTTCAAAGTCCCTTGAAAAATTTTCCAATTTTTGTCCCAATTCCTCCATTCCCATTGAAACTTTTCAAATCCCTCTCAAAATTGTTGAAATTCTCTTGAAGCTTTTAAAATTCTCTCTAGAATTTTCAAAATCCATGTCCACATGTTTACAATTTCACGTCAAAAAATGGCTAAAATTCCAGTTGAAATTTTTTCAAAGTCCCTTAAAAATTTTCCAATTTTTGTCCCAATTCTTCCCATTCCATTGAAACTTTTCAAATCCCTCTCAAAATTGTTGAAATTCTCTTGAAGCTTTTAAAATTCTCTCTAGAATTTTCAAAATCCATGTCCACATGTTTACAATTTCACGTCAAAAAATGGCTAAAATTCCAGTTGAAATGTTTTCAAAGTCCCTTAAAAATTTTCCAATTTTTGTCCCAATTCTTCCCATTCCCATTGAAACTTTTCAAATCCCTCTCAACATTGTTGAAATTCTCTTGAAGCTTTTAAATTCTCTCTAGAATTTTCAAAATCCATGTCCACATGTTTACAATTTCACGTCAAAAAATGGCTAAATTTCCAGTTGAAATTTTTTCAAAGTCCCTTCAAAATTTTCCAATTTTTGTCCCAATTCTTCCCATTCCCATTGAAACTTTTCAAATCCCTCTCAAAATTGTTGAAATTCTCTTGAAGCTTTTAAAATTCTCTCTAGAATTTTCAAAATCCATGTCCACATGTTTACAATTTCACGTCAAAAATGGCTAAAATTCTTCCAGTTGAAAATTTTTCAAAGTCCCTTAAAAATTTTCCAATTTTTGTCCCAATTCTTCCCATTCCCATTGAAACTTTTCAAATCCCTCTCCAAATTGTTGAAATTCTCTTGAAGCTTTTAAAATTCTCTCTAGAATTTTCAAAATCCACTTCCACATGTTTACAATTTCACGTCAAAAAATGGCTAAAATTCCAGTTGAAATTTTTTCAAAGTCCCTTCAAAATTTTCCAATTTTTGTCCCAATTCCTCCCATTCCCATTGAAACTTTTTAAATCCCTCTCAAAATTGTTGAAATTCTCTTGAAGCTTTTAAAATTCTCTCCAGAATTTTCAAAATCCATGTCCACATGTTTACAATTTCACGTCAAAAATGGCTAAAATTCCAGTTGAAATTTTTTCAAAGTCCCTTAAAAATTTTCCAATTTTTGTCCCAATTCTTCCCATTCCCATTGAAACTTTTCAAATCCCTCTCAAAATTGTTGAAATTCTCTTGAAGCTTTTAAAATTCTCTCTAGAATTTTCAAAATCCACGTCCACATGTTTACAATTTCACGTCAAAAAATGGCTAAAATTCCAGTTGAAATTTTTTCAAAGTCCCTGAAAAATTTTCCAATTTTTGTCCCAATTCTTCCCATTCCCATTGAAACTTTTCAAATCCCTCTCCAAATTGTTGAAATTCTCTTGAAGCTTTTAAAATTCTCTCCAGAATTTTCAAAATCCATGTCCACATGTTTACAATTTCACGTCAAAAAATGGCTAAAATTCCAGTTGAAATTTTTTCAAAGTCCCTTAAAAATTTTCCAATTTTTGTCCCAATTCTTCCCATTCTCATTGAAACTTTTCAAATCCCTCTCAAAATTGTTGAAATTCTCTTGAAGCTTTTAAAATTCTCTCTAGAATTTTCAAAATCCATGTCCACATGTTTACAATTTCACGTCAAAAAATGGCTAAAATTCCAGTTGAAATTTTTTCAAAGTCCCTTAAAAATTTTCCAATTTTTGTCCCAATTCTTCCCATTCCCGTTGAAACTTTTCAAATCCCTCTCAAAATTGTTGAAATTCTCTTGAAGCTTTTAAAATTCTCTCCAGAATTTTCAAAATCCATGTCCACATGTTTACAATTTCACGTCAAAAAATGGCTAAAATTCCAGTTGAAAAGTTTTCAAAGTCCCTTAAAAATTTTCCAATTTTTGTCCCAATTCTTCCCATTCCCATTGAAACTTTTCAAATCCCTCTCAACATTGTTGAAATTCTCTTGAAGCTTTTAAAATTCTCTCTAGAATTTTCAAAATCCATGTCCACAGGTTTACAATTTCACGTCAAAAAATGGCTAAAATTCCAGTTGAAATTTTTTCAAAGTCCCTTAAAGATTTTCCAATTTTTGTCCCAACTCTTCCCATTCCCATTGAAACTTTTCAAATCCCTCTCAAAATTGTTGAAATTCTCTTGAAGCTTTTAAAATTCTCTCTAGAATTTTCAAAATCCATGTCCACATGTTTACAATTTCACGTAACAAAATGGCTAAAATTCCAGTTGAAATTTTTTCAAAGTCCCTTCAAAATTTTCCAATTTTTGTCCCAATTCTTCCCATTCCCATTGAAACTTTTCAAATCCCTCTCAAAATTGTTGAAATCCTCTTGAAGCTTTTAAAATTCTCTCTAGAATTTTCAAAATCCACTTCCACATGTTTACAATTTCACGTCAAAAAATGGCTAAAATTCCAGTTGAAATTTTTTCAAAGTCCCTGAAAAATTTTCCAATTTTTGTCCCAATTCTTCCCATTCCCATTGAAACTTTTCAAATCCCTCTCCAAATTGTTGAAATTCTCTTGAAGCTTTTAAAATTCTCTCCAGAATTTTCAAAATCCATGTCCACATGTTTACAATTTCACGTCAAAAAATGGCTAAAATTCCAGTTGAAATTTTTTCAAAGTCCCTTAAAAATTTTCCAATTTTTGTCCCAATTCTTCCCATTCCCATTGAAACTTTTCAAATCCCTCTCAAAATTGTTGAAATTCTCTTGAAGCTCTTAAAATTCTCTCCAGAATTTTCAAAATCCATGTCCACATGTTTACAATTTCACGTCAAAAAATGGCTAAAATTCCAGTTGAAATTTTTTCAAAGTCCCTTAAAAATTTTCCAATTTTTGTCCCAATTCTTCCCATTCCCATTGAAACTTTTCAAATCCCTCTCAAAATTGTTGAAATTCTCTTGAAGCTTTTAAAATTCTCTCTAGAATTTTCAAAATCCATGTCCACATGTTTACAATTTCACGTCAAAAAATGGCTAAAATTCCAGTTGAAATTTTTTCAAAGTCCCTTAAAAATTTTCCAATTTTTGTCCCAATTCTTCCCATTCCCATTGAAACTTTTCAAATCCCTCTCAAAATTGTTGAAATCCTCTTGAAGCTTTTAAAATTCTCTCTAGAATTTTCAAAATCCATGTCCACAGGTTTACAATTTCACGTCAAAAAATGGCTAAAATTCCAGTTGAAATTTTTTCAAAGTCCCTTAAAAATTTTCCAATTTTTGTCCCAATTCTTCCCATTCCCATTGAAACTTTTCAAATCCCTCTCAAAATTGTTGAAATTCTCTTGAAGCTTTTAAAATTCTCTCTAGAATTTTCAAAATCCATGTCCACATGTTTACAATTTCACGTCAAAAAATGGCTAAAATTCCAGTTGAAATTTTTTCAAAGTCCCTTCAAAATTTTCCAATTTTTGTCCCAATTCTTCCCATTCCCATTGAAACTTTTCAAATCCCTCTCAAATTGTTGAAATTCTCTTGAAGCTTTTAAAATTCTCTCCAGAATTTTCAAAATCCATGTCCACATGTTTACAATTTCACGTCAAAAATGGCTAAAATTCCAGTTGAAATTTTTTCAAAGTCCCTTAAAAATTTTCCAATTTTTGTCCCAATTCTTCCCATTCCCATTGAAACTTTTCAAATCCCTCTCAAAATTGTTGAAATTCTCTTGAAGCTCTTAAAATTCTCTCCAGAATTTTCAAAATCCATGTCCACATGTTTACAATTTCACGTCAAAAAATGGCTAAAATTCCAGTTGAAATTTTTTCAAAGTCCCTTAAAAATTTTCCAATTTTTGTCCCAATTCTTCCCATTCCCATTGAAACTTTTCAAATCCCTCTCAAAATTGTTGAAATTCTCTTGAAGCTCTTAAAATTCTCTCCAGAATTTTCAAAATCCATGTCCACATGTTTACAATTTCACGTCAAAAAATGGCTAAAATTCCAGTTGAAATTTTTTCAAAGTCCCTTAAAAATTTTCCAATTTTTGTCCCAATTCTTCCCATTCCCATTGAAACTTTTCAAATCCCTCTCCAAATTGTTGAAATTCTCTTGAAGCTTTTAAAATTCTCTCTAGAATTTTCAAAATCCATGTCCACATGTTTACAATTTCACATAAAAAAATGGCTAAAATTCCCGTTGAAATGTTTTCAAAGTCCCTTAAAAATTTTCCAATTTTTGTCCCAATTCTTCCCATTCCCATTGAAACTTTTCAAATCCCTCTCAAAATTGTAGAAATCCTCTTGAAGCTTTTAAAATTCTCTCCAGAATTTTCAAAATCCATGTCCACAGGTTTACAATTTCACGTCAAAAAATGGCTAAAATTCCAGTTGAAATTTTTTCAAAGTCCCTTGAAAATTTTCCAATTTTTGTCCCAATTCTTCCCATTCCCATTGAAACTTTTCAAATCCCTCTCAAAATTGTTGAAATCCTCTTGAAGCTTTTAAAATTCTCTCTAGAATTTTCAAAATCCATGTCCACATGTTTACAATTTCACGTCAAAAAATGGCTAAAATTCCAGTTGAAATTTTTTCAAAGTCCCTTAAAAATTTTCCAATTTTTGTCCCAATTCTTCCCATTCCCATTGAAACTTTTCAAATCCCTCTCAAAATTGTTGAAATTCTCTTGAAGCTTTTAAAATTCTCTCTAGAATTTTCAAAATCCATGTCCACATGTTTACAATTTCACGTCAAAAAATGGCTAAAATTCCAGTTGAAATTTTTTCAAAGTCCCTTAAAAATTTTCCAATTTTTGTCCCAATTCTTCCCATTCCCATTGAAACTTTTCAAATCCCTCTCAAAATTGTTGAAATCCTCTTGAAGCTTTTAAAATTCTCTCTAGAATTTTCAAAATCCATGTCCACAGGTTTACAATTTCACGTCAAAAAATGGCTAAAATTCCAGTTGAAATTTTTTCAAAGTCCCTTAAAAATTTTCCAATTTTTGTCCCAATTCTTCCCATTCCCCATTGAAACTTTCAAATCCCTCTCAAAATTGTTGAAATTCTCTTGAAGCTTTTAAAATTCTCTCTAGAATTTTCAAAATCCATGTCCACATGTTTACAATTTCACGTCAAAAAATGGCTAAAATTCCAGTTGAAATTTTTTCAAAGTCCCTTCAAAATTTTCCAATTTTTGTCCCAATTCTTCCCATTCCCATTGAAACTTTTCAAATCCCTCTCAAAATTGTTGAAATTCTCTTGAAGCTTTTAAAATTCTCTCTAGAATTTTCAAAATCCATGTCCACATGTTTACAATTTCACGTCAAAAAATGGCTAAAATTCCAGTTGAAATGTTTTCAAAGTCCCTTAAAAATTTTCCAATTTTTGTCCCAATTCTTCCCATTTCCATTGAAACTTTTCAAATCCCTTCTCAACATTGTTGAAATTCTCTTGAAGCTTTTAAAATTCTCTCTAGAATTTTCAAAATCCATGTCCACATGTTTACAATTTCACGTCAAAAAATGGCTAAATTTCCAGTTGAAATTTTTTCAAAGTCCCTTCAAAATTTTCCAATTTTTGTCCCAATTCTTCCCATTCCCATTGAAACTTTTCAAATCCCTCTCAAAATTGTTGAAATTCTCTTGAAGCTTTTAAAATTCTCTCTAGAATTTTCAAAATCCATGTCCACATGTTTACAATTTCACGTCAAAAAATGGCTAAAATTCCAGTTGAAATGTTTTCAAAGTCCCTTAAAAATTTTCCAATTTTTGTCCCAATTCTTCCCATTCCCATTGAAACTTTTCAAATCCCTCTCCAAATTGTTGAAATTCTCTTGAAGCTTTTAAAATTCTCTCTAGAATTTTCAAAATCCACTTCCACATGTTTACAATTTCACGTCAAAAAATGGCTAAAATTCCAGTTGAAATTTTTTCAAAGTCCCTGAAAAATTTTCCAATTTTTGTCCCAATTCTTCCCATTCCCATTGAAACTTTTCAAATCCCTCTCCAAATTGTTGAAATTCTCTTGAAGCTTTTAAAATTCTCTCCAGAATTTTCAAAATCCATGTCCACATGTTTACAATTTCACGTCAAAAAATGGCTAAAATTCCAGTTGAAATTTTTTCAAAGTCCCTTAAAAATTTTCCAATTTTTGTCCCAATTCTTCCCATTCCCATTGAAACTTTTCAAATCCCTCTCAAAATTGTTGAAATTCTCTTGAAGCTCTTAAAATTCTCTCCAGAATTTTCAAAATCCATGTCCACATGTTTACAATTTCACGTCAAAAAATGGCTAAAATTCCAGTTGAAATTTTTCAAAGTCCCTTAAAAATTTTCCAATTTTTGTCCCAATTCTTCCCATTCCCATTGAAACTTTTCAAATCCCTCTCCAAATTGTTGAAATTCTCTTGAAGCTTTTAAAATTCTCTCTAGAATTTTCAAAATCCATGTCCACATGTTTACAATTTCACATAAAAAAATGGCTAAAATTCCCGTTGAAATGTTTTCAAAGTCCCTTAAAAATTTTCCAATTTTTGTCCCAATTCTTCCCATTCCATTGAAACTTTTCAAATCCCTCTCAAAATTGTAGAAATCCTCTTGAAGCTTTTAAAATTCTCTCCAGAATTTTCAAAATCCATGTCCACAGGTTTACAATTTCACGTCAAAAAATGGCTAAAATTCCAGTTGAAATTTTTTCAAAGTCCCTTGAAAATTTTCCAATTTTTGTCCCAATTCTTCCCATTCCCATTGAAACTTTTCAAATCCCTCTCAAAATTGTTGAAATCCTCTTGAAGCTTTTAAAATTCTCTCTAGAATTTTCAAAATCCATGTCCACATGTTTACAATTTCACGTCAAAAAATGGCTAAAATTCCAGTTGAAATTTTTTCAAAGTCCCTTAAAAATTTTCCAATTTTTGTCCCAATTCTTCCCATTCCCATTGAAACTTTTCAAATCCCTCTCAAAATTGTTGAAATTCTCTTGAAGCTTTTAAAATTCTCTCTAGAATTTTCAAAATCCATGTCCACATGTTTACAATTTCACGTCAAAAAATGGCTAAAATTCCAGTTGAAATTTTTTCAAAGTCCCTTAAAAATTTTCCAATTTTTGTCCCAATTCTTCCCATTCCCATTGAAACTTTTCAAATCCCTCTCAAAATTGTTGAAATCCTCTTGAAGCTTTTAAATTCTCTCTAGAATTTTCAAAATCCATGTCCACAGGTTTACAATTTCACGTCAAAAAATGGCTAAAATTCCAGTTGAAATTTTTTCAAAGTCCCTTAAAAATTTTCCAATTTTTGTCCCAATTCTTCCCATTCCCATTGAAACTTTTCAAATCCCTCTCAAAATTGTTGAAATTCTCTTGAAGCTTTTAAAATTCTCTCTAGAATTTTCAAAATCCATGTCCACATGTTTACAATTTCACGTCAAAAAATGGCTAAAATTCCAGTTGAAATTTTTTCAAAGTCCCTTCAAAATTTTCCAATTTTTGTCCCAATTCTTCCCATTCCCATTGAAACTTTTCAAATCCCTCTCAAAATTGTTGAAATTCTCTTGAAGCTTTTAAAATTCTCTCTAGAATTTTCAAAATCCATGTCCACATGTTTACAATTTCACGTCAAAAAATGGCTAAAATTCCAGTTGAAATGTTTTCAAAGTCCCTTAAAAATTTTCCAATTTTTGTCCCAATTCTTCCCATTTCCATTGAAACTTTTCAAATCCCTCTCAACATTGTTGAAATTCTCTTGAAGCTTTTAAAATTCTCTCTAGAATTTTCAAAATCCATGTCCACATGTTTACAATTTCACGTCAAAAAATGGCTAAATTTCCAGTTGAAATTTTTTCAAAGTCCCTTCAAAATTTTCCAATTTTTGTCCCAATTCTTCCCATTCCCATTGAAACTTTTCAAATCCCTCTCAAAATTGTTGAAATTCTCTTGAAGCTTTTAAAATTCTCTCTAGCATTTTCAAAATCCATGTCCACATGTTTACAATTTCACGTCAAAAAATGGCTAAAATTCCAGTTGAAATTTTTTCAAAGTCCCTTCAAAATTTTCCAATTTTTGTCCCAATTCCTCCCATTCCCATTGAAACTTTTTAAATCCCTCTCAAAATTGTTGAAATTCTCTTGAAGCTTTTAAAATTCTCTCCAGAATTTTCAAAATCCATGTCCACATGTTTACAATTTCACGTCAAAAAATGGCTAAAATTCCAGTTGAAATTTTTTCAAAGTCCCTTAAAAATTTTCCAATTTTTGTCCCAATTCTTCCCATTCCCATTGAAACTTTTCAAATCCCTCTCAAAATTGTTGAAATTCTCTTGAAGCTTTTAAAATTCTCTCTAGAATTTTCAAAATCCATGTCCACATGTTTACAATTTCACGTCAAAAAATGGCTAAAATTCCAGTTGAAATTTTTTCAAAGTCCCTTAAAAATTTTCCAATTTTTGTCCCAATTCTTCCCATTCCCATTGAAACTTTTCAAATCCCTCTCCAAATTGTTGAAATTCTCTTGAAGCTTTTAAAATTCTCTCCAGAATTTTCAAAATCCATGTCCACATGTTTACAATTTCACGTCAAAAAATGGCTAAAATTCCAGTTGAAATTTTTTCAAAGTCCCTTAAAAATTTTCCAATTTTTGTCCCAATTCTTCCCATTCTCATTGAAACTTTTCAAATCCCTCTCAAAATTGTTGAAATTCTCTTGAAGCTTTTAAAATTCTCTCTAGAATTTTCAAAATCCATGTCCACATGTTTACAATTTCACGTCAAAAAATGGCTAAAATTCCAGTTGAAATTTTTTCAAAGTCCCTTAAAAATTTTCCAATTTTTGTCCCAATTCTTCCCATTCCCGTTGAAACTTTTCAAATCCCTCTCAAAATTGTTGAAATTCTCTTGAAGCTTTTAAAATTCTCTCCAGAATTTTCAAAATCCATGTCCACATGTTTACAATTTCACGTCAAAAAATGGCTAAAATTCCAGTTGAAAAGTTTTCAAAGTCCCTTAAAAATTTTCCAATTTTTGTCCCAATTCTTCCCATTCCCATTGAAACTTTTCAAATCCCTCTCAACATTGTTGAAATTCTCTTGAAGCTTTTAAAATTCTCTCTAGAATTTTCAAAATCCATGTCCACATGTTTACAATTTCACGTCAAAAAATGGCCAAAATTCCAGTTGAAATTTTTTCAAAGTCCCTTAAAAATTTTCCAATTTTTGTCCCAATTCTTCCCATTCCCATTGAAACTTTTCAAATCCCTCTCAAAATTGTTGAAATTATCTTGAAGCTTTTAAAATTCTCTCTAGAATTTTCAAAATCCATGTCCACATGTTTACAATTTCACGTCAAAAAATGGCCAAAATTCCAGTTGAAATGTTTTCAAAGTCCCTTCAAAATTTTCCAATTTTTGTCCCAATTCTTCCCATTCCCATTGAAACTTTTCAAATCCCTCTCAAAATTGTTGAAATCCTCTTGAAGCTTTTAAAATTCTCTCTAGAATTTTCAAAATCCATGTCCACATGTTTACAATTTCACGTCAAAAAATGGCTAAAATTCCAGTTGAAAATTTTTCAAAGTCCCTTAAATATTTTTCAATTTTTGTCCCAATTCCTCCCATTCCCATTGAAACTTTTCAAATCCCTCTCCAAATTGTTGAAATTCTCTTGAAGCTTTTAAAATTCTCTCTAGAATTTTCAAAATCCATGTCCACATGTTTACAATTTCACGTCAAAAAATGGCTAAAATTCCAGTTGAAATTTTTTCAAAGTCCCTTAAAAATTTTCCAATTTTTGTCCCAATTCTTCCCATTTCCATTGAAACTTTTCAAATCCCTCTCAAAATGGTTGAAATTCTCTTGAAGCTTTTCAAATTCTCTCTAGAATTTTCAAAATCCATGTCCACATGTTTACAATTTCACGTCAAAAAATGGCTAAAATTCCAGTTGAAATTTTTTCAAAGTCCCTTAAAAATTTTCCAATTTTTGTCCCAATTCTTCCCATTCCCATTGAAACTTTTTAAATCCCTCTCAAAATTGTTGAAATTCTCTTGAAGCTTTTAAAATTCTCTCCAGAATTTTCAAAATCCATGTCCACATGTTTACAATTTCACGTCAAAAAATGGCTAAAATTCCAGTTGAAATTTTTTCAAAGTCCCTTAAAAGTTTTCCAATTTTTGTCCCAATTCTTCCCATTCCCATTGAAACTTTTCAAATCCCTCTCAAAAGTGTTGAAATTCTCTTGAAGCTTTTAAAATTCTCTCTAGAATTTTCAAAATCCATGTCCACATGTTTACAATTTCACGTCAAAAAATGGCTAAAATTCCAGTTGAAATGTTTTCAAAGTCCCTTAAAAATTTTCCAATTTTTGTCCCAATTCTTCCCATTCCCATTGAAACTTTTCCAATCCCTCTCAAAATTGTTGAAATTCTCTTGAAGCTTTTAAAATTCTCTCCAGAATTTTCAAAATCCATGTCCACATGTTTACAATTTCACGTCAAAAAATGGCTAAAATTCCAGTTGAAATTTTTTCAAAGTCCCTTAAAAATTTTCCAATTTTTGTCCCAATTCTTCCCATTCTCATTGAAACTTTTCAAATCCCTCTCAAAATTGTTGAAATTCTCTTGAAGCTTTTAAAATTCTCTCTAGAATTTTCAAAATCCATGTCCACAGGTTTACAATTTCACGTCAAAAAATGGCTAAAATTCCAGTTGAAATTTTTTCAAAGTCCCTTAAAAATTTTCCAATTTTTGTCCCAATTCTTCCCATTCCCATTGAAACTTTTCAAATCCCTCTCAAAATTGTTGAAATTCTCTTGAAGCTTTTAAAATTCTCTCTAGAATTTTCAAAATCCATGTCCACAGGTTTACAATTTCACGTCAAAAAATGGCTAAAATTCCAGTTGAAATTTTTTCAAAGTCCCTTAAAAATTTTCCAATTTTTGTCCCAATTCTTCCCATTCCCATTGAAACTTTTCAAATCCCTCTCAAAATTGTTGAAATCCTCTTGAAGCTTTTAAAATTCTCTCTAGAATTTTCAAAATCCACTTCCACATGTTTACAATTTCACGTCAAAAAATGGCTAAAATTCCAGTTGAAATTTTTTCAAAGTCCCTTAAATATTTTTCAATTTTTGTCCCAATTCCTCCCATTCCCATTGAAACTTTTCAAATCCCTCTCAAAATTGTTGAAATTCTCTTGAAGCTTTTAAAATTCTCTCTAGAATTTTCAAAATCCATGTCCACATGTTTACAATTTCATGTCAAAAAATGGCTAAAATTCCAGTTGAAATTTTTTCAAAGTCCCTTAAAAATTTTCCAATTTTTGTCCCAATTCTTCCCATTCCCATTGAAACTTTTCAAATCCCTCTCAAAATTGTTGAAATTCTCTTGAAGCCCTTAAAATTCTCTCCAGAATTTTCAAAATCCATGTCCACATGTTTACAATTTCACGTCAAAAAATGGCTAAAATTCCAGTTGAAATGTTTTCAAAGTCCCTTAAAAATTTTCCAATTTTTGTCCCAATTCTTCCCATTCCCATTGAAACTTTTCAAATCCCTCTCAAAATTGTTGAAATTCTCTTGAAGCTTTTAAAATTCTCTCTAGAATTTTCAAAATCCATGTCCACATGTTTACAATTTCACGTCAAAAAATGGCCAAAATTCCAGTTGAAATTTTTTCAAAGTCCCTTCAAAATTTTCCAATTTTTGTCCCAATTCTTCCCATTCCCATTGAAACTTTTCAAATCCCTCTCAAAATTGTTGAAATCCTCTTGAAGCTTTTAAAATTCTCTCTAGAATTTTCAAAATCCACTTCCACATGTTTACAATTTCACGTCAAAAAATGGCTAAAATTCCAGTTGAAATTTTTTCAAAGTCCCTTAAATATTTTTCAATTTTTGTCCCAATTCCTCCCATTCCCATTGAAACTTTTCAAATCCCTCTCCAAATTGTTGAAATTCTCTTGAAGCTTTTAAAATTCTCTCTAGAATTTTCAAAATCCATGTCCACATGTTTACAATTTCACGTCAAAAAATGGCTAAAATTCCAGTTGAAATTTTTTCAAAGTCCCTTCAAAATTTTCCAATTTTTGTCCCAATTCTTCCCATTCCCATTGAAACTTTTCAAATCCCTCTCAAAATTGTTGAAATTCTCTTGAAGCTTTTAAAATTCTCTCTAGAATTTTCAAAATCCATGTCCACATGTTTACAATTTCACGTCAAAAAATGGCTAAAATTCCAGTTGAAATTTTTTCAAAGTCCCTGAAAAATTTTCCAATTTTTGTCCCAATTCTTCCCATTCCCATTGAAACTTTTCAAATCCCTCTCAAAATTGTTGAAATTCTCTTGAAGCTTTTAAAATTCTCTCTAGAATTTTCAAAATCCATGTCCACATGTTTACAATTTCACGTCAAAAAATGGCTAAAATTCCAGTTGAAATTTTTTCAAAGTCCCTTAAAAATTTTCCAATTTTTGTCCCAATTCTTCCCATTCCCATTGAAACTTTTCAAATCCCTCTCAAAATTGTTGAAATCCTCTTGAAGCTTTTAAAATTCTCTCTAGAATTTTCAAAATCCACTTCCACATGTTTACAATTTCACGTCAAAAAATGGCTAAAATTCCAGTTGAAATTTTTTCAAAGTCCCTTAAATATTTTTCAATTTTTGTCCCAATTCCTCCCATTCCCATTGAAACTTTTCAAATCCCTCTCAAAATTGTTGAAATTCTCTTGAAGATTTTAAAATTCTCTCTAGAATTTTCAAAATCCATGTCCACATGTTTACAATTTCATGTCAAAAAATGGCTAAAATTCCAGTTGAAATTTTTTCAAAGTCCCTTAAAAATTTTCCAATTTTTGTCCCAATTCTTCCCATTCCCATTGAAACTTTTCAAATCCCTCTCCAAATTGTTGAAATTCTCTTGAAGCCCTTAAAATTCTCTCTAGAATTTTCAAAATCCATGTCCACATGTTTACAATTTCACGTCAAAAAATGGCTAAAATTCCAGTTGAAATTTTTTCAAAGTCCCTTCAAAATTTTCCAATTTTTGTCCCAATTCTTCCCATTCCCATTGAAACTTTTCAAATCCCTCTCAAAATTGTTGAAATTCTCTTGAAGCTTTTAAAATTCTCTCTAGAATTTTCAAAATCCATGTCCACATGTTTACAATTTCACGTCAAAAAATGGCTAAAATTCCAGTTGAAATTTTTTCAAAGTCCCTTCAAAATTTTCCAATTTTTGTCCCAATTCTTCCCATTCCCATTGAAACTTTTCAAATCCCTCTCAAAATTGTTGAAATTCTCTTGAAGCTTTTAAAATTCTCTCTAGAATTTTCAAAATCCATGTCCACATGTTTACAATTTCACGTCAAAAAATGGCTAAAATTCCAGTTGAAATTTTTTCAAAGTCCCTTAAAAATTTTCCAATTTTTGTCCCAATTCTTCCCATTCCCATTGAAACGTTTCAAATCCCTCTCCAAATTGTTGAAATTCTCTTGAAGCTTTTAAAATTCTCTCTAGAATTTTCAAAATCCACTTCCACATGTTTACAATTTCACGTCAAAAAATGGCTAAAATTCCAGTTGAAATTTTTTCAAAGTCCCTTAAAAATTTTCCAATTTTTGTCCCAATTCCTCCCATTCCCATTGAAACTTTTTAAATCCCTCTCAAAATTGTTGAAATTCTCTTGAAGCTTTTAAAATTCTCTCCAGAATTTTCAAAATCCATGTCCACATGTTTACAATTTCACGTCAAAAAATGGCTAAAATTCCAGTTGAAATTTTTTCAAAGTCCCTTAAAAATTTTCCAATTTTTGTCCCAATTCTTCCCATTCCCATTGAAACTTTTCAAATCCCTCTCAAAATTGTTGAAATTCTCTTGAAGCTTTTAAAATTCTCTCTAGAATTTTCAAAATCCATGTCCACAGGTTTACAATTTCACGTCAAAAAATGGCTAAAATTCCAGTTGAAATTTTTTCAAAGTCCCTTAAAAATTTTCCAATTTTTGTCTCAATTCTTCCCATTCCCGTTGAAACTTTTCAAATCCCTCTCAAAATTGTTGAAATTCTCTTGAAGCTTTTAAAATTCTCTCCAGAATTTTCAAAATCCATGTCCACATGTTTACAATTTCACGTCAAAAAATGGCTAAAATTCCAGTTGAAAAGTTTTCAAAGTCCCTTAAAAATTTTCCAATTTTTGTCCCAATTCTTCCCATTCCCATTGAAACTTTTCAAATCCCTCTCAAAATTGTTGAAATTCTCTTGAAGCTTTTAAAATTCTCTCTAGAATTTTCAAAATCCACGTCCACATGTTTACAATTTCACGTCAAAAAATGGCTAAAATTCCAGTTGAAATTTTTTCAAAGTCCCTTAAAAATTTTCCAATTTTTGTCCCAATTCTTCCCATTCCCATTGAAACTTTTCAAATCCCTCTCAAAATTGTTGAAATTCTCTTGAAGCTTTTAAAATTCTCTCTAGAATTTTCAAAATCCATGTCCACATGTTTACAATTTCACGTCAAAAAATGGCTAAAATTCTAGTTGAAAATTTTTCAAAGTCCCTTCAAAATTTTCCAATTTTTGTCCCAATTCTTCCCATTCCCATTGAAACTTTTCAAATCCCTCTCAAAATGGTTGAAATTCTCTTGAAGCTTTTAAAATTCTCTCTAGAATTTTCAAAATCCATGTCCACATGTTTACAATTTCACGTCAAAAAATGGCTAAAATTCCAGTTGAAATTTTTTCAAAGTCCCTTAAAAATTTTCCAATTTTTGTCCCAATTCTTCCCATTCCCATTGAAACTTTTCAAATCCCTCTCAACATTGTTGAAATTCTCTTGAAGCTTTTAAAATTCTCTCTAGAATTTTCAAAATCCATGTCCACATGTTTACAATTTCACGTCAAAAAATGGCTAAAATTCCAGTTGAAATGTTTTCAAAGTCCCTTCAAAATTTTCCAATTTTTGTCCCAATTCTTCCCATTCCCATTGAAACTTTTCAAATCCCTCTCAAAATTGTTGAAATTCTCTTGAAGCTTTTAAAATTCTCTCTAGAATTTTCAAAATCCATGTCCACATGTTTACAATTTCATGTCAAAAAATGGTTAAAATTCCAGTTGAAATGTTTTCGAAGTCCCTTAAAAATTTTCCAATTTTTGTCCCAATTCTTCCCATTCTCATTGAAACTTTTTAAATCCCTCTCAACATTGTTGAAATTCTCTTGAAGCTTTTAAAATTCTCTCTAGAATTTTCAAAATCCATGTCCACAGGTTTACAATTTCACATAAAAAAATGGCTAAAATTCCCGTTGAAATGTTTTCAAAGTCCCTTCAAAATTTTCCAATTTTTGTCCCAATTCTTCCCATTCCCATTGAAACTTTTCAAATCCCTCTCAAAATTGTTGAAATCCTCTTGAAGCTTTTAAAATTCTCTCTAGAATTTTCAAAATCCACTTCCACATGTTTACAATTTCACGTCAAAAAATGGCTAAAATTCCAGTTGAAATTTTTTCAAAGTCCCTTAAAAATTTTCCAATTTTTGTCCCAATTCTTCCCATTCTCATTGAAACTTTTCAAATCCCTCTCAAAATTGTTGAAATTCTCTTGAAGCTTTTAAAATTCTCTCTAGCATTTTCAAAATCCATGTCCACAGGTTTACAATTTCACGTCAAAAAATGGCTAAAATTCCAGTTGAAATTTTTTCAAAGTCCCTTAAAAATTTTCCAATTTTTGTCCCAATTCTTCCCATTCCCGTTGAAACTTTTCAAATCCCTCTCAAAATTGTTGAAATTCTCTTGAAGCTTTTAAAATTCTCTCCAGAATTTTCAAAATCCATGTCCACATGTTTACAATTTCACGTCAAAAAATGGCTAAAATTCCAGTTGAAAAGTTTTCAAAGTCCCTTAAAAATTTTCCAATTTTTGTCCCAATTCTTCCCATTCCCATTGAAACTTTTCAAATCCCTCTCAAAATTGTTGAAATTCTCTTGAAGCTTTTAAAATTCTCTCTAGAATTTTCAAAATCCATGTCCACATGTTTACAATTTCACGTCAAAAAATGACCAAAATTCCAGTGGAAATTTTTTCAAAGTCCCTTAAAAATTTTCCAATTTTTGTCCCAATTCTTCCCATTCCCATTGAAACTTTTCAAATCCCTCTCAAAATTGTTGAAATCCTCTTGAAGCTTTTAAAATTCTCTCTAGAATTTTCAAAATCCACTTCCACATGTTTACAATTTCACGTCAAAAAATGGCTAAAATTCCAGTTGAAATTTTTTCACAGTCCCTTAAAAATTTTTCAATTTTTGTCCCAATTCCTCCCATTCCCATTGAAACTTTTCAAATCCCTCTCCAAATTGTTGAAATTCTCTTGAAGCTTTTAAAATTCTCTCTAGAATTTTCAAAATCCATGTCCACATGTTTACAATTTCACGTCAAAAAATGGCTAAAATTCCAGTTGAAATGTTTTCAAAGTCCCTTAAAAATTTTCCAATTTTTGTCCCAATTCTTCCCATTCCCATTGAAACTTTTCAAATCCCTCTCAAAATTGTTGAAATCCTCTTGAAGCTTTTAAAATTCTCTCTAGAATTTTCAAAATCCATGTCCACATGTTTACAATTTCACGTCAAAAAATGGCTAAAATTCCAGTTGAAATTTTTTCAAAGTCCCTTAAAAATTTTCCAATTTTTGTCCCAATTCTTCCCATTCCCATTGAAACTTTTCAAATCCCTCTCAAAATTGTTGAAATTCTCTTGAAGCTTTTAAAATTCTCTCTAGAATTTTCAAAATCCATGTCCACATGTTTACAATTTCACGTCAAAAAATGGCTAAAATTCCAGTTGAAATGTTTTCAAAGTCCCTTAAAAATTTTCCAATTTTTGTCCCAATTCTTCCCATTCCCATTTGAACTTTTCAAATCCCTCTCAAAATTGTTGAAATTCTCTTGAAGCTTTTAAAATTCTCTCTAGAATTTTCAAAATCCATGTCCACATGTTTACAATTTCACGTCAAAAAATGGCTAAAATTCCAGTTGAAATTTTTTCAAAGTCCCTTAAAAATTTTCCAATTTTTGTCCCAATTCTTCCCATTCCCATTGAAACTTTTCAAATCTCTCTCAAAATTGTTGAAATTCTCTTGAAGCTTTTAAAATTCTCTCCAGAATTTTCAAAATCCATGTCCACATGTTTACAATTTCACGTCAAAAAATGGCTAAAATTCCAGTTGAAAATTTTTCAAAGTCCCTTAAAAATTTTCCAATTTTTGTCCCAATTCTTCCCATTCCCATTGAAACTTTTCAAATCCCTCTCAAAATTGTTGAAATTCTCTTGAAGCTTTTAAAATTCTCTCCAGAATTTTCAAAATCCATGTCCACATGTTTACAATTTCATGTCAAAAAATGGTTAAAATTCCAGTTGAAATGTTTTCAAAGTCCCTTAAAAATTTTCCAATTTTTGTCCCAGTTCTTCCCATTCCCATTGAAACTTTTCAAATCCCTCTCAACATTGTTGAAATTCTCTTGAAGCTTTTAAAATTCTCTCTAGAATTTTCAAAATCCATGTCCACATGTTTACAATTTCACGTCAAAAAATGGCTAAAATTCCAGTTGAAATTTTTTCAAAGTCCCTTAAAAATTTTCCAATTTTTGTCCCAATTCCTCCCATTCCCATTGAAACTTTTCAAATCCCTCTCAAAATTGTTGAAATTCTCTTGAAGCTTTTAAAATTCTCTCCAGAATTTTCAAAATCCATGTCCACATGTTTACAATTTCACGTAAAAAAATGGCTAAAATTCCAGTTGAAATTTTTTCAAAGTCCCTTCAAAATTTTCCAATTTTTGTCCCAATTCTTCCCATTCCCATTGAAACTTTTCAAATCCCTCTCAAAATTGTTGAAATTCTCTTGAAGCTTTTAAAATTCTCTCTAGAATTTTCAAAATCCATGTCCACATGTTTACAATTTCACGTCAAAAAATGGCTAAAATTCCAGTTGAAATTTTTTCAAAGTCCCTTAAAAATTTTCCAATTTTTGTCCCAATTCTTCCCATTCCCATTGAAACTTTTCAAATCCCTCTCAAAATTGTTGAAATTCTCTTGAAGCTTTTAAAATTCTCTCTAGAATTTTCAAAATCCATGTCCATATGTTTACAATTTCACGTCAAAAAATGGTTAAAATTCCAGTTGAAATTTTTTCAAAGTCCCTTAAAAATTTTCCAATTTTTGTCCCAATTCTTCCCATTCCCATTGAAACTTTTCAAATCCCTCTCAAAATTGTTGAAATTCTCTTGAAGCTTTTAAAATTCTCTCTAGAATTTTCAAAACCCATGTCCACATGTTCACAATTTCACGTCAAAAAATGGCTAAAATTCCAGTTGAAATGTTTTCAAAGTCCCTTAAAAATTTTCCAATTTTTGTCCCAATTCTTCCCATTCCCATTGAAACTTTTCAAATCCCTCTCAAAATTGTTGAAATTCTGTTGAAGCTTTTAAAATTCTCTCTAGAATTTTCAAAATCCATGTCCACATGTTTACAATTTCACGGAATAAAATGGCTAAAATTCCAGTTGAAATTTTTTCAAAGTCCCTTAAAAATTTTTCAATTTTTGTCCCAATTCTTCCCATTCCCATTGAAACTTTTCAAATCCCTCTCCAAATTGTTGAAATTCTGTTGAAGCTTTTAAAATTCTCTCTAGCATTTTCAAAATCCATGTCCACATGTTTACAATTTCACGTCAAAAAATGGCTAAAATTCCAGTTGAAATTTTTTCAAAGTCCCTTAAAAATTTTCCAATTTTTGTCCCAATTCTTCCCATTCCCATTGAAACTTTTCAAATCCCTCTCAAAATTGTTGAAATTCTCTTGAAGCTTTTAAAATTCTCTCTAGAATTTTCAAAATCCACGTCCACATGTTTACAATTTCACGTCAAAAAATGGCTAAAATTCCCGTTGAAATTTTTTCAAAGTCCCTTCAAAATTTTCCAATTTTTGTCCCAATTCTTCCCATTCTCATTGAAACTTTTCAAATCCCTCTCAAAATTGTTGAAATTCTCTTGAAGCTTTTAAAATTCTCTCTAGCATTTTCAAAATCCATGTCCACAGGTTTACAATTTCACGTCAAAAAATGGCTAAAATTCCAGTTGAAATTTTTTCAAAGTCCCTTAAAAATTTTCCAATTTTTGTCCCAATTCTTCCCATTCCCGTTGAAACTTTTCAAATCCCTCTCAAAATTGTTGAAATTCTCTTGAAGCTTTTAAAATTCTCTCCAGAATTTTCAAAATCCATGTCCACATGTTTACAATTTCACGTCAAAAAATGGCTAAAATTCCAGTTGAAAAGTTTTCAAAGTCCCTTAAAAATTTTCCAATTTTTGTCCCAATTCTTCCCATTCCCATTGAAACTTTTCAAATCCCTCTCAAAATTGTTGAAATTCTCTTGAAGCTTTTAAAATTCTCTCTAGAATTTTCAAAATCCATGTCCACATGTTTACAATTTCACGTCAAAAAATGACCAAAATTCCAGTGGAAATTTTTTCAAAGTCCCTTAAAAATTTTCCAATTTTTGTCCCAATTCTTCCCATTCCCATTGAAACTTTTCAAATCCCTCTCAAAATTGTTGAAATCCTCTTGAAGCTTTTAAAATTCTCTCTAGAATTTTCAAAATCCACTTCCACATGTTTACAATTTCACGTCAAAAAATGGCTAAAATTCCAGTTGAAATTTTTTCACAGTCCCTTAAAAATTTTTCAATTTTTGTCCCAATTCCTCCCATTCCCATTGAAACTTTTCAAATCCCTCTCCAAATTGTTGAAATTCTCTTGAAGCTTTTAAAATTCTCTCTAGAATTTTCAAAATCCATGTCCACATGTTTACAATTTCACGTCAAAAAATGGCTAAAATTCCAGTTGAAATGTTTTCAAAGTCCCTTAAAAATTTTCCAATTTTTGTCCCAATTCTTCCCATTCCCATTGAAACTTTTCAAATCCCTCTCAAAATTGTTGAAATCCTCTTGAAGCTTTTAAAATTCTCTCTAGAATTTTCAAAATCCATGTCCACATGTTTACAATTTCACGTCAAAAAATGGCTAAAATTCCAGTTGAAATTTTTTCAAAGTCCCTTAAAAATTTTCCAATTTTTGTCCCAATTCTTCCCATTCCCATTGAAACTTTTCAAATCCCTCTCAAAATTGTTGAAATTCTCTTGAAGCTTTTAAAATTCTCTCTAGAATTTTCAAAATCCATGTCCACATGTTTACAATTTCACGTCAAAAAATGGCTAAAATTCCAGTTGAAATTTTTTCAAAGTCCCTTAAAAATTTTCCAATTTTTGTCCCAATTCTTCCCATTCCCATTTGAACTTTTCAAATCCCTCTCAAAATTGTTGAAATTCTCTTGAAGCTTTTAAAATTCTCTCTAGAATTTTCAAAATCCATGTCCACATGTTTACAATTTCACGTCAAAAAATGGCTAAAATTCCAGTTGAAATTTTTTCAAAGTCCCTTAAAAATTTTCCAATTTTTGTCCCAATTCTTCCCATTCCCATTGAAACTTTTCAAATCTCTCTCAAAATTGTTGAAATTCTCTTGAAGCTTTTAAAATTCTCTCCAGAATTTTCAAAATCCATGTCCACATGTTTACAATTTCACGTCAAAAAATGGCTAAAATTCCAGTTGAAAATTTTTCAAAGTCCCTTAAAAATTTTCCAATTTTTGTCCCAATTCTTCCCATTCCCATTGAAACTTTTCAAATCCCTCTCAAAATTGTTGAAATTCTCTTGAAGCTTTTAAAATTCTCTCCAGAATTTTCAAAATCCATGTCCACATGTTTACAATTTCATGTCAAAAAATGGTTAAAATTCCAGTTGAAATGTTTTCAAAGTCCCTTAAAAATTTTCCAATTTTTGTCCCAGTTCTTCCCATTCCCATTGAAACTTTTCAAATCCCTCTCAACATTGTTGAAATTCTCTTGAAGCTTTTAAAATTCTCTCTAGAATTTTCAAAATCCATGTCCACATGTTTACAATTTCACGTCAAAAAATGGCTAAAATTCCAGTTGAAATTTTTTCAAAGTCCCTTAAAAATTTTCCAATTTTTGTCCCAATTCCTCCCATTCCCATTGAAACTTTTCAAATCCCTCTCAAAATTGTTGAAATTCTCTTGAAGCTTTTAAAATTCTCTCCAGAATTTTCAAAATCCATGTCCACATGTTTACAATTTCACGTCAAAAAATGGCTAAAATTCCAGTTGAAATTTTTTCAAAGTCCCTTCAAAATTTTCCAATTTTTGTCCCAATTCTTCCCATTCCCATTGAAACTTTTCAAATCCCTCTCAAAATTGTTGAAATTCTCTTGAAGCTTTTAAAATTCTCTCTAGAATTTTCAAAATCCATGTCCACATGTTTACAATTTCACGTCAAAAAATGGCTAAAATTCCAGTTGAAATGTTTTCAAAGTCCCTTAAAAATTTTCCAATTTTTGTCCCAATTCTTCCCATTCCCATTGAAACTTTTCAAATCCCTCTCAAAATTGTTGAAATTCTCTTGAAGCTTTTAAAATTCTCTCTAGAATTTTCAAAATCCATGTCCATATGTTTACAATTTCACGTCAAAAAATGGTTAAAATTCCAGTTGAAATTTTTTCAAAGTCCCTTAAAAATTTTCCAATTTTTGTCCCAATTCTTCCCATTCCCATTGAAACTTTTCAAATCCCTCTCAAAATTGTTGAAATTCTCTTGAAGCTTTTAAAATTCTCTCTAGAATTTTCAAAACCCATGTCCACATGTTCACAATTTCACGTCAAAAAATGGCTAAAATTCCAGTTGAAATGTTTTCAAAGTCCCTTAAAAATTTTCCAATTTTTGTCCCAATTCTTCCCATTCCCATTGAAACTTTTCAAATCCCTCTCAAAATTGTTGAAATTCTGTTGAAGCTTTTAAAATTCTCTCTAGAATTTTCAAAATCCATGTCCACATGTTTACAATTTCACGGAATAAAATGGCTAAAATTCCAGTTGAAATTTTTTCAAAGTCCCTTAAAAATTTTCAATTTTTGTCCCAATTCTTCCCATTCCCATTGAAACTTTTCAAATCCCTCTCCAAATTGTTGAAATTCTCTTGAAGCTTTTAAAATTCTCTCTAGCATTTTCAAAATCCATGTCCACATGTTTACAATTTCACGTCAAAAAATGGCTAAAATTCCAGTTGAAATTTTTTCAAAGTCCCTTAAAAATTTTCCAATTTTTGTCCCAATTCTTCCCATTCCCATTGAAACTTTTCAAATCCCTCTCAAAATTGTTGAAATTCTCTTGAAGCTTTTAAAATTCTCTCTAGAATTTTCAAAATCCACGTCCACATGTTTACAATTTCACGTCAAAAAATGGCTAAAATTCCCGTTGAAATTTTTTCAAAGTCCCTTCAAAATTTTCCAATTTTTGTCCCAATTCTTCCCATTCCCATTGAAACTTTTCAAATCCCTCTCAACATTGTTGAAATTCTCTTGAAGCTTTTAAAATTCTCTCTAGAATTTTCAAAATCCATGTCCACAGGTTTACAATTTCACGTCAAAAAATGGCTAAAATTCCAGTTGAAATTTTTTCAAAGTCCCTTAAAAATTTTCCAATTTTTGTCCCAATTCTTCCCATTCCCATTGAAACTTTTCAAATCCCTCTCAAAATTGTTGAAATTCTCTTGAAGCTTTTAAAATTCTCTCTAGAATTTTCAAAATCCATGTCCACATGTTTACAATTTCACGTCAAAAAATGGCTAAAATTCCAGTTGAAATGTTTTCAAAGTCCCTTAAAAATTTTCCAATTTTTGTCCCAATTCTTCCCATTCCCATTGAAACTTTTCCAATCCCTCTCAAAATTGTTGAAATTCTCTTGAAGCTTTTAAAATTCTCTCTAGAATTTTCAAAATCCATGTCCACATGTTTACAATTTCACGTCAAAAAATGGCTAAAATTCCAGTTGAAATTTTTTCAAAGTCCCTTAAAAATTTTCCAATTTTTGTCCCAATTCTTCCCATTCCCATTGAAACTTTTCAAATCCCTCTCAAAATTGTTGAAATTCTCTTGAAGCTTTTAAAATTCTCTCTAGAATTTTCAAAATCCACGTCCACATGTTTACAATTTCACGTCAAAAAATGGCTAAAATTCCCGTTGAAATTTTTTCAAAGTCCCTTCAAAATTTTCCAATTTTTGTCCCAATTCTTCCCATTCCCATTGAAACTTTTCAAATCCCTCTCAAAATTGTTGAAATTCTCTTGAAGCTTTTAAAATTCTCTCTAGCATTTTCAAAATCCATGTCCACATGTTTACAATTTCACGTCAAAAAACGGCTAAAATTCCAGTTGAAATTTTTTCAAAGTCCCTTCAAAATTTTCCAATTTTTGTCCCAATTCTTCCCATTCCCATTGAAACTTTTCAAATCCCTCTCAAAATTGTTGAAATTCTCTTGAAGCTTTTAAAATTCTCTCTAGAATTTTCAAAACCCATGTCCACATGTTTACAATTTCACGTCAAAAAATGGCTAAAATTCCAGTTGAAATGTTTTCAAAGTCCCTTAAAAATTTTCCAATTTTTGTCCCAATTCTTCCCATTCCCATTGAAACTTTTCAAATCCCTCTCCAAATTGTTGAAATTCTCTTGAAGCTTTTAAAATTCTCTCTAGAATTTTCAAAATCCATGTCCACATGTTTACAATTTCACGGAATAAAATGGCTAAAATTCCAGTTGAAATTTTTTCAAAGTCCCTTAAAAATTTTCCAATTTTTGTCCCAATTCTTCCCATTCCCATTGAAACTTTTCAAATCCCTCTCAAAATTGTTGAAATTCTCTTGAAGCTTTTAAAATTCTCTCTAGAATTTTCAAAATCCATGTCCACAGGTTTACAATTTCACGTCAAAAAATGGCTAAAATTCCAGTTGAAATTTTTTCTAAGTCCCTTCAAAATTTTCCAATTTTTGTCCCAATTCTTCCCATTCCCATTGAAACTTTTCAAATCCCTCTCAAAATTGTTGAAATTCTCTTGAAGCTTTTAAAATTCTCTCTAGCATTTTCAAAATCCATGTCCACATGTTTACAATTTCACGTCAAAAAATGGCTAAAATTCCAGTTGAAATTTTTTCTAAGTCCCTTAAAAATTTTCCAATTTTTGTCCCAATTCTTCCCATTCCCATTGAAACTTTTCAAATCCCTCTCAAAATTGTTGAAATTCTCTTGAAGCTTTTAAAATTCTCTCTAGAATTTTCAAAATCCACGTCCACAGGTTTACAATTTCACGTCAAAAAATGGCTAAAATTCCAGTTGAAATTTTTTCAAAGTCCCTTAAAAATTTTCCAATTTTTGTCCCAATTCTTCCCATTCCCATTGAAACTTTTCAAATCCCTCTCCAAATTGTTGAAATTCTCTTGAAGCTTTTAAAATTCTCTCTAGAATTTTCAAAATCCATGTCCACATGTTTACAATTTCACGTCAAAAAATGGCTAAAATTCCAGTTGAAATTTTTTCAAAGTCCCTTCAAAATTTTCCAATTTTTGTCCCAATTCTTCCCATTCCCATTGAAACTTTTCAAATCCCTCTCAAAATTGTTGAAATTCTCTTGAAGCTTTTAAAATTCTCTCTAGAATTTTCAAAATCCATGTCCACATGTTTACAATTTCACGTCAAAAAATGGCTAAAATTCCAGTGGAAATTTTTTCAAAGTCCCTGAAAAATTTTCCAATTTTTGTCCCAATTCTTCCCATTCCCATTGAAACTTTTCAAATCCCTCTCAAAATGGTTGAAATTCTCTTGAAGCTTTTAAAATTCTCTCTAGCATTTTCAAAATCCATGTCCACATGTTTACAATTTCACGTCAAAAAATGGCTAAAATTCCAGTTGAAATTTTTTCAAAGTCCCTGAAAAATTTTCCAATTTTTGTCCCAATTCTTCCCATTCCCATTGAAACTTTTCAAATCCCTCTCAACATTGTTGAAATTCTCTTGAAGCTTTTAAAATTCTCTCTAGAATTTTCAAAATCCACGTCCACATGTTTACAATTTCACGTCAAAAAATGGCTAAAATTCCAGTTGAAATTTTTTCAAAGTCCCTTAAAAATTTTCCAATTTTTGTCCCAGTTCTTCCCATTCCCATTGAAACTTTTCAAATCCCTCTCAAAATTGTTGACATTCTCTTGAAGCTTTTAAAATTCTCTCTAGAATTTTCAAAATCCATGTCCACATGTTTACAATTTCACGTCAAAAAATGGCTAAAATTCCAGTTGAAATTTTTTCAAAGTCCCTTAAAAATTTTCCAATTTTTGTCCCAATTCTTCCCATTCCCATTGAAACTTTTCCAATCCCTCTCAAAATTGTTGAAATTCTCTTGAAGCTTTTAAAATTCTCTCTAGAATTTTCAAAATCCACTTCCACATGTTTACAATTTCACGTCAAAAAATGGCTAAAATTCCAGTTGAAATTTTTTCAAAGTCCCTTAAAAATTTTCCAATTTTTGTCCCAATTCTTCCCATTCCCATTGAAACTTTTCAAATCCCTCTCAAAATTGTTGAAATTCTCTTAAAGCTTTTAAAATTCTCTCTAGAATTTTCAAAATCCATGTCCACAGGTTTACAATTTCACGTCAAAAAATGGCTAAAATTCCAGTTGAAATGTTTTCAAAGTCCCTTAAAAATTTTCCAATTTTTGTCCCAATTCTTCCCATTCCCATTGAAACTTTTCAAATCCCTCTCCAAATTGTTGAAATTCTCTTGAAGCTTTTAAAATTCTCTCTAGAATTTTCAAAATCCATGTCCACATGTTTACAATTTCACGGAATAAAATGGCTAAAATTCCAGTTGAAATTTTTTCAAAGTCCCTTAAAAATTTTCCAATTTTTGTCCCAATTCTTCCCATTCCCATTGAAACTTTTCAAATCCCTCTCAAAATTGTTGAAATTCTCTTGAAGCTTTTAAAATTCTCTCTAGAATTTTCAAAATCCATGTCCACAGGTTTACAATTTCACGTCAAAAAATGGCTAAAATTCCAGTTGAAATTTTTTCAAAGTCCCTTAAAAATTTTCCAATTTTTGTCCCAATTCTTCCCATTCCCATTGAAACTTTTCAAATCCCTCTCAAAATTGTTGAAATTCTCTTGAAGCTTTTAAAATTCTCTCTAGCATTTTCAAAATCCATGTCCACATGTTTACAATTTCACGTCAAAAAATGGCTAAAATTCCAGTTGAAATTTTTTCTAAGTCCCTTAAAAATTTTCCAATTTTTGTCCCAATTCTTCCCATTCCCATTGAAACTTTTCAAATCCCTCTCAAAATTGTTGAAATTCTCTTGAAGCTTTTAAAATTCTCTCTAGAATTTTCAAAATCCACGTCCACAGGTTTACAATTTCACGTCAAAAAATGGCTAAAATTCCAGTTGAAATTTTTTCAAAGTCCCTTAAAAATTTTCCAATTTTTGTCCCAATTCTTCCCATTCCCATTGAAACTTTTCAAATCCCTCTCCAAATTGTTGAAATTCTCTTGAAGCTTTTAAAATTCTCTCTAGCATTTTCAAAATCCATGTCCACATGTTTACAATTTCACGTCAAAAAATGGCTAAAATTCCAGTTGAAATTTTTTCAAAGTCCCTTCAAAATTTTCCAATTTTTGTCCCAATTCTTCCCATTCCCATTGAAACTTTTCAAATCCCTCTCAAAATTGTTGAAATTCTCTTGAAGCTTTTAAAATTCTCTCTAGAATTTTCAAAATCCATGTCCACATGTTTACAATTTCACGTCAAAAAATGGCTAAAATTCCAGTTGAAATTTTTTCAAAGTCCCTGAAAAATTTTCCAATTTTTGTCCCAATTCTTCCCATTCCCATTGAAACTTTTCAAATCCCTCTCAAAATTGTTGAAATTCTCTTGAAGCTTTTAAAATTCTCTCTAGCATTTTCAAAATCCATGTCCACATGTTTACAATTTCACGTCAAAAAATGGCTAAAATTCCAGTTGAAATTTTTTCAAAGTCCCTGAAAAATTTTCCAATTTTTGTCCCAATTCTTCCCATTCCCATTGAAACTTTTCAAATCCCTCTCAACATTGTTGAAATTCTCTTGAAGCTTTTAAAATTCTCTCTAGAATTTTCAAAATCCACGTCCACATGTTTACAATTTCACGTCAAAAAATGGCTAAAATTCCAGTTGAAATTTTTTCAAAGTCCCTTAAAAATTTTCCAATTTTTGTCCCAGTTCTTCCCATTCCCATTGAAACTTTTCAAATCCCTCTCAAAATTGTTGACATTCTCCTGAAGCTTTTAAAATTCTCTCTAGAATTTTCAAAATCCATGTCCACATGTTTACAATTTCACGTCAAAAAATGGCTAAAATTCCAGTTGAAATTTTTTCAAAGTCCCTTCAAAATTTTCCAATTTTTGTCCCAATTCTTCCCATTCCCATTGAAACTTTTCCAATCCCTCTCAAAATTGTTGAAATTCTCTTGAAGCTTTTAAAATTCTCTCTAGAATTTTCAAAATCCACTTCCACATGTTTACAATTTCACGTCAAAAAATGGCTAAAATTCCAGTTGAAATTTTTTCAAAGTCCCTTAAAAATTTTCCAATTTTTGTCCCAATTCTTCCCATTCCCATTGAAACTTTTCAAATCCCTCTCAAAATTGTTGAAATTCTCTTAAAGCTTTTAAAATTCTCTCTAGAATTTTCAAAATCCATGTCCACAGGTTTACAATTTCACGTCAAAAAATGGCTAAAATTCCAGTTGAAATTTTTTCAAAGTCCCTGAAAAATTTTCCAATTTTTGTCCCAATTCTTCCCATTCCCATTGAAACTTTTCCAATCCCTCTCAAAATTGTTGAAATTCTCTTGAAGCTTTTAAAATTCTCTCTAGCATTTTCAAAATCCATGTCCACATGTTTACAATTTCACGTCAAAAAATGGCTAAAATTCCAGTTGAAATTTTTTCAAAGTCCCTTCAAAATTTTCCAATTTTTGTCCCAATTCTTCCCATTCCCATTGAAACTTTTCAAATCCCTCTCAAAATTGTTGAAATTCTCTTGAAGCTTTTAAAATTCTCTCTAGAATTTTCAAAATCCACGTCCACATGTTTACAATTTCACGTCAAAAAATGGCTAAAATTCCAGTTGAAATTTTTTCAAAGTCCCTTCAAAATTTTCCAATTTTTGTCCCAATTCTTCCCATTCCCATTGAAACTTTTCAAATCCCTCTCCAAATTGTTGAAATTCTCTTGAAGCTTTTCAAATTCTCTCTAGAATTTTCAAAATCCATGTCCACATGTTTACAATTTCACGTCAAAAAATGGCTAAAATTCCAGTTGAAATTTTTCAAAGTCCCTTCAAAATTTTCCAATTTTTGTCCCAATTCTTCCCATTCCCATTGAAACTTTTCAAATCCCTCTCAAAATTGTTGAAATTCTCTTGAAGCTTTTAAAATTCTCTCTAGAATTTTCAAAATCCATGTCCACATGTTTACAATTTCACGTCAAAAAATGGCTAAAATTCCAGTTGAAATTTTTTCAAAGTCCCTTAAAAATTTTCCAATTTTTGTCCCAATTCTTCCCATTCCCATTGAAACTTTTTAAATCCCTCTCAAAATTGTTGAAATTCTCTTGAAGCTTTTAAAATTCTCTCCAGAATTTTCAAAATCCATGTCCACATGTTTACAATTTCACGTCAAAAAATGGCTAAAATTCCAGTTGAAATTTTTTCAAAGTCCCTTAAAAATTTTCCAATTTTTGTCCCAATTCTTCCCATTCCCATTGAAACTTTTCAAATCCCTCTCAAAATTGTTGAAATTCTCTTGAAGCTTTTAAAATTCTCTCTAGAATTTTCAAAATCCATGTACACATGTTTACAATTTCACGTCAAAAAATGGCTAAAATTCCAGTTGAAATTTTTTCAAAGTCCCTTCAAAATTTTCCAATTTTTGTCCCAATTCTTCCCATTCCCATTGAAACTTTTCAAATCCCTCTCAAAATTGTTGAAATTCTCTTGAAGCTTTTAAAATTCTCTCTAGAATTTTCAAAATCCATGTCCACATGTTTACAATTTCACGTCAAAAAATGGCTAAAATTCCAGTTGAAATTTTTTCAAAGTCCCTGAAAAATTTTCCAATTTTTGTCCCAATTCTTCCCATTCCCATTGAAACTTTTCAAATCCCTCTCAAAATTGTTGAAATTCTCTTGAAGCTTTTAAAATTCTCTCTAGAATTTTCAAAATCCATGTCCACATGTTTACAATTTCACGTCAAAAAATGGCTAAAATTCCAGTTGAAATTTTTTCAAAGTCCCTTCAAAATTTTCCAATTTTTGTCCCAATTCTTCCCATTCCCATTGAAACTTTTCAAATCCCTCTCCAAATTGTTGAAATTCTCTGAAGCTTTTAAAATTCTCTCTAGAATTTTCAAAATCCACTTCCACATGTTTACAATTTCACGTCAAAAAATGGCTAAAATTCCAGTTGAAATTTTTTCAAAGTCCCTTAAAAATTTTCCAATTTTTGTCCCAATTCCTCCCATTCCCATTGAAACTTTTTAAATCCCTCTCAAAATTGTTGAAATTCTCTTGAAGCTTTTAAAATTCTCTCCAGAATTTTCAAAATCCATGTCCACATGTTTACAATTTCACGTCAAAAAATGGCTAAAATTCCAGTTGAAATTTTTTCAAAGTCCCTTAAAAATTTTCCAATTTTTGTCCCAATTCTTCCCATTCCCATTGAAACTTTTCCAATCCCTCTCAAAATTGTTGAAATTCTCTTGAAGCTTTTAAAATTCTCTCTAGAATTTTCAAAATCCACGTCCACATGTTTACAATTTCACGTCAAAAAATGGCTAAAATTCCAGTTGAAATTTTTCAAAGTCCCTGAAAAATTTTCCAATTTTTGTCCCAATTCTTCCCATTCTCATTGAAACTTTTCAAATCCCTCTCAAAATTGTTGAAATTCTCTTGAAGCTTTTAAAATTCTCTCTAGAATTTTCAAAATCCATGTCCACAGGTTTACAATTTCACGTCAAAAAATGGCTAAAATTCCAGTTGAAATTTTTTCAAAGTCCCTTAAAAATTTTCCAATTTTTGTCTCAATTCTTCCCATTCCCGTTGAAACTTTTCAAATCCCTCTCAAAATTGTTGAAATTCTCTTGAAGCTTTTAAAATTCTCTCCAGAATTTTCAAAATCCATGTACACATGTTTACAATTTCACGTCAAAAAATGGCTAAAATTCCAGTTGAAAAGTTTTCAAAGTCCCTTAAAAATTTTCCAATTTTTGTCCCAATTCTTCCCATTCCCATTGAAACTTTTCAAATCCCTCTCAAAATTGTTGAAATTCTCTTGAAGCTTTTAAAATTCTCTCTAGAATTTTCAAAATCCATGTCCACATGTTTACAATTTCACGTCAAAAAATGGCTAAAATTCCAGTGGAAATTTTTCAAAGTCCCTTCAAAATTTTCCAATTTTTGTCCCAATTCTTCCCATTCCCATTGAAACTTTTCAAATCCCTCTCAAAATTGTTGAAATTCTGTTGAAGCTTTTAAAATTCTCTCTAGAATTTTCAAAATCCATGTCCACATGTTCACAATTTCACGTCAAAAAATGGCTAAAATTCCAGTTGAAATTTTTTCAAAGTCCCTTCAAAATTTTCCAATTTTTGTCCCAATTCTTCCCATTCCCATTGAAACTTTTCAAATCCCTCTCAAAATTGTTGAAATTCTCTTGAAGCTTTTAAAATTCTCTCTAGAATTTTCAAAATCCACGTCCACATGTTTACAATTTCACGTCAAAAAATGGCTAAAATTCCAGTTGAAATTTTTTCAAAGTCCCTTCAAAATTTTCCAATTTTTGTCCCAATTCTTCCCATTCCCATTGAAACTTTTCAAATCCCTCTCAAAATTGTTGAAATTCTCTTGAAGCTTTTAAAATTCTCTCTAGAATTTTCAAAATCCACGTCCACATGTTTACAATTTCACGTCAAAAAATGGCTAAAATTCCAGTTGAAATTTTTTCAAAGTCCCTTAAAAATTTTCCAATTTTTGTCCCAATTCTTCCCATTCCCATTGAAACTTTTCAAATCCCTCTCAAAATTGTTGAAATTCTCTTGAAGCTTTTAAAATTCTCTCTAGAATTTTCAAAATCCATGTCCACATGTTTACAATTTCACGTCAAAAAATGGCTAAAATTCCAGTTGAAATTTTTTCAAAGTCCCTTCAAAATTTTCCAATTTTTGTCCCAATTCTTCCCATTCCCATTGAAACTTTTCAAATCCCTCTCAAAATTGTTGAAATTCTCTTGAAGCTTTTAAAATTCTCTCTAGAATTTTCAAAATCCACGTCCACATGTTTACAATTTCACGTCAAAAAATGGCTAAAATTCCAGTTGAAATGTTTTCAAAGTCCCTTCAAAATTTTCCAATTTTTGTCCCAATTCTTCCCATTCCCATTGAAACTTTTCAAATCCCTCTCAAAATTGTTGAAATTCTCTTGAAGCTTTTAAAATTCTCTCTAGAATTTTCAAAACCCATGTCCACATGTTCACAATTTCACGTCAAAAAATGGCTAAAATTCCAGTTGAAATTTTTTCAAAGTCCCTTAAAAATTTTCCAATTTTTGTCCCAATTCTTCCCATTCCCATTGAAACTTTTCAAATCCTCTCAAAATTGTTGAAATTCTCTTGAAGCTTTTAAAATTCTCTCTAGAATTTTCAAAATCCATGTCCACATGTTTACAATTTCACGTCAAAAAATGGCTAAAATTCCAGTGGAAATTTTTTCAAAGTCCCTTTAAAATTTTCCAATTTTTGTCCCAATTCTTCCCATTCCCATTGAAACTTTTCAAATCCCTCTCAAAATTGTTGAAATTCTCTTGAAGCTTTTAAAATTCTCTCCAGAATTTTCAAAATCCATGTCAACATGTTTACAATTTCACGTCAAAAAATGGCTAAAATTCCAGTTGAAATTTTTTCAAAGTCCCTTAAAAATTTTCCAATTTTTGTCCCAATTCTTCCCATTCCCATTGAAACTTTTCAAATCCCTCTCAAAATTGTTGAAATTCTCTTGAAGCTTTTAAAATTCTCTCTAGAATTTTCAAAATCCATGTCCACATGTTCACAATTTCACGTCAAAAAATGGCTAAAATTCCAGTTGAAATTTTTTCAAAGTCCCTTAAAAATTTTCCAATTTTTGTCCCAATTCTTCCCATTCCCATTGAAACTTTTCAAATCCCTCTCAAAATTGTTGAAATTCTCTTGAAGCTTTTAAAATTCTCTCTAGAATTTTCAAAATCCACTTCCACATGTTTACAATTTCACGTCAAAAAATGGCTAAAATTCCAGTTGAAATTTTTTCAAAGTCCCTTAAAAATTTTCCAATTTTTGTCCCAATTCTTCCCATTCCCATTGAAACTTTTCCAATCCCTCTCAAAATTGTTGAAATTCTGTTGAAGCTTTTAAAATTCTCTCTAGAATTTTCAAAATCCATGTCCACATGTTTACAATTTCACGTCAAAAAATGGCTAAAATTCCAGTTGAAAATGTTTTCAAAGTCCCTTCAAAATTTTCCAATTTTTGTCCCAATTCTTCCCATTCCCATTGAAACTTTTCAAATCCCTCTCAAAATTGTTGAAATTCTCTTGAAGCTTTTAAAATTCTCTCTAGCATTTTCAAAATCCATGTCCACATGTTTACAATTTCACGTCAAAAAATGGCTAAAATTCCAGTTGAAATTTTTTCAAAGTCCCTTCAAAATTTTCCAATTTTTGTCCCAATTCTTCCATTCCCATTGAAACTTTTCAAATCCCTCTCAAAATTGTTGAAATTCTCTTGAAGCTTTTTAAAATTCTCTCTAGAATTTTCAAAATCCATGTCCACATGTTTACAATTTCACGGAATAAAATGGCTAAAATTCCAGTTGAAATTTTTTCAAAGTCCCTTAAAATTTTCCAATTTTTGTCCCAATTCTTCCCATTCCCATTGAAACTTTTCAAATCCCTCTCAAAATTGTTGAAATTCTCTTGAAGCTTTTAAAATTCTCTCTAGAATTTTCAAAATCCACTTCCACATGTTTACAATTTCACGTCAAAAAATGGCTAAAATTCCAGTTGAAATTTTTTCAAAGTCCCTTAAAAATTTTCCAATTTTTGTCCCAATTCTTCCCATTCCCATTGAAACTTTTCAAATCCCTCTCAAAATTGTTGAAATTCTCTTGAAGCTTTTAAAATTCTCTCCAGAATTTCAAAATCCATGTCAACATGTTTACAATTTCACGTCAAAAAATGGCTAAAATTCCAGTTGAAATTTTTTCAAAGTCCCTGAAAAATTTTCCAATTTTTGTCCCAATTCTTCCCATTCCATTGAAACTTTTCCAATCCCTCTCAAAATTGTTGAAATTCTCTTGAAGCTTTTAAAATTCTCTCTAGAATTTTCAAAATCCACGTCCACATGTTTACAATTTCACGTCAAAAAATGGCTAAAATTCCAGTTGAAATTTTTTCAAAGTCCCTTCAAAATTTTCCAATTTTGGTCCCAATTCTTCCCATTCCATTGAAACTTTTCAAATCCCTCTCAACATTGTTGAAATTCTCTTGAAGCTTTTAAAATTCTCTCTAGAATTTTCAAAATCCATGTCCACATGTTTACAATTTCACGTCAAAAAATGGCTACAATTCCAGTTGAAATTTTTTCAAAGTCCCTTCAAAATTTTCCAATTTTTGTCCCAATTCTTCCCATTCCCATTGAAACTTTTCAAATCCCTCTCAAAATTGTTGAAATTCTCTTGAAGCTTTTAAAATTCTCTCTAGAATTTTCAAAATCCACGTCCACATGTTTACAATTTCACGTCAAAAAATGGCTAAAATTCCAGTGGAAATTTTTTCAAAGTCCCTTCAAAATTTTCCAATTTTTGTCCCAATTCTTCCCATTCCCATTGAAACTTTTCAAATCCCTCTCAAAATTGTTGAAATTCTCTTGAAGCTTTTAAAATTCTCTCCAGAATTTTCAAAATCCATGTCAACATGTTTACAATTTCACGTCAAAAAATGGCTAAAATTCCAGTTGAAATTTTTTCAAAGTCCCTTAAAAATTTTCCAATTTTGTCCCAATTCTTCCCATTCCCATTGAAACTTTTCAAATCCCTCTCAAAATTGTTGAAATTCTCTTGAAGCTTTTAAAATTCTCTCTAGAATTTTCAAAATCCATGTCCACATGTTCACAATTTCACGTCAAAAAATGGCTAAAATTCCAGTTGAAATGTTTTCAAAGTCCCTTAAAAATTTTCCAATTTTTGTCCCAATTCTTCCCATTCCATTGAAACTTTTCAAATCCCTCTCAAAATTGTTGAAATTCTCTTGAAGCTTTTAAAATTCTCTCTAGAATTTTCAAAATCCACTTCCACATGTTTACAATTTCACGTCAAAAAATGGCTAAAATTCCAGTTGAAATTTTTTCAAAGTCCCTTAAAAATTTTCCAATTTTTGTCCCAATTCTTCCCATTCCCATTGAAACTTTTCCAATCCCTCTCAAAATTGTTGAAATTCTGTGAAGCTTTTAAAATTCTCTCTAGAATTTTCAAAATCCATGTCCACATGTTTACAATTTCACGTCAAAAAATGGCTAAAATTCCAGTTGAAATGTTTTCAAAGTCCCTTAAAATTTTCCAATTTTTGTCCCAATTCTTCCCATTCCCATTGAAACTTTTCAAATCCCCTCTCCAAATTGTTGAAATTCTCTTGAAGCTTTTAAAATTCTCTCTAGCATTTTCAAATCCATGTCCACATGTTTACAATTTCACGTCAAAAAATGGCTAAAATTCCAGTTGAAATTTTTTCAAAGTCCCTTCAAAATTTTCCAATTTTTGTCCCAATTCTTCCCATTCCCATTGAAACTTTTCAAATCCCTCTCAAAATTGTTGAAATTCTCTTGAAGCTTTTAAAATTCTCTCTAGAATTTTCAAAATCCATGTCCACATGTTTACAATTTCACGTCAAAAAATGGCTAAAATTCCAGTTGAAATTTTTTCAAAGTCCCTGAAAAATTTTCCAATTTTTGTCCCAATTCTTCCCATTCCCATTGAAACTTTTCAAATCCCTCTCAAAATTGTTGAAATTCTCTTGAAGCTTTTAAAATTCTCTCTAGAATTTTCAAAATCCACTTCCACATGTTTACAATTTCACGTCAAAAAATGGCTAAAATTCCAGTTGAAATGTTTTCAAAGTCCCTTAAAAATTTTCCAATTTTTGTCCCAATTCTTCCCATTCCCATTGAAACTTTTCAAATCCCTCTCAAAATTGTTGAAATTCTCTTGAAGCTTTTAAAATTCTCTCCAGAATTTTCAAAATCCATGTCAACATGTTTACAATTTCACGTCAAAAAATGGCTAAAATTCCAGTTGAAATTTTTTCAAAGTCCCTGAAAAATTTTCCAATTTTTGTCCCAATTCTTCCCATTCCCATTGAAACTTTTCCAATCCCTCTCAAAATTGTTGAAATTCTCTTGAAGCTTTTAAAATTCTCTCTAGAATTTTCAAAATCCACGTCCACATGTTTACAATTTCACGTCAAAAAATGGCTAAAATTCCAGTTGAAATTTTTTCAAAGTCCCTTCAAAATTTTCCAATTTTTGTCCCAATTCTTCCCATTCCCATTGAAACTTTTCAAATCCCTCTCAACATTGTTGAAATTCTCTTGAAGCTTTTAAAATTCTCTCTAGAATTTTCAAAATCCACGTCCACATGTTTACAATTTCACGTCAAAAAATGGCTAAAATTCCAGTTGAAATTTTTTCAAAGTCCCTTCAAAATTTTCCAATTTTTGTCCCAATTCTTCCCATTCCCATTGAAACTTTTCAAATCCCTCTCAAAATTGTTGAAATTCTCTTGAAGCTTTTAAAATTCTCTCTAGAATTTTCAAAATCCACGTCCACATGTTTACAATTTCACGTCAAAAAATGGCTACAATTCCAGTTGAAATTTTTTCAAAGTCCCTTCAAAATTTTCCAATTTTTGTCCCAATTCTTCCCATTCCCATTGAAACTTTTCAAATCCCTCTCAAAATTGTTGAAATTCTCTTGAAGCTTTTAAAATTCTCTCTAGAATTTTCAAAATCCATGTCCACATGTTTACAATTTCACGTCAAAAAATGGCTAAAATTCCAGTTGAAATTTTTTCAAAGTCCCTTAAAAATTTTCCAATTTTTGTCCCAATTCTTCCCATTCCCATTGAAACTTTTCCAATCCCTCTCAAAATTGTTGAAATTCTCTTGAAGCTTTTAAAATTCTCTCTAGAATTTTCAAAATCCACGTCCACATGTTTACAATTTCACGTCAAAAAATGGCTAAAATTCCAGTTGAAATGTTTTCAAAGTCCCTTCAAAATTTTCCAATTTTTGTCCCAATTCTTCCCATTCCCATTGAAACTTTTCAAATCCCTCTCAAAATTGTTGAAATTCTCTTGAAGCTTTTAAAATTCTCTCTAGAATTTTCAAAATCCATGTCCACATGTTTACAATTTCACGTCAAAAAATGGCTAAAATTCCAGTTGAAATTTTTTCAAAGTCCCTTAAAAATTTTCCAATTTTTGTCCCAATTCTTCCCATTCCCATTGAAACTTTTCAAATCCCTCTCAAAATTGTTGAAATTCTCTTGAAGCTTTTAAAATTCTCTCTAGAATTTTCAAAATCCATGTCCACATGTTTACAATTTCACGTCAAAAAATGGCTAAAATTCCAGTTGAAATTTTTTCAAAGTCCCTTAAAAATTTTCCAATTTTTGTCCCAATTCTTCCCATTCCCATTGAAACTTTTCAAATCCCTCTCAAAATTGTTGAAATTCTCTTGAAGCTTTTCAAATTCTCTCTAGCATTTTCAAAATCCAAGTCCACATGTTTACAATTTCACGTCAAAAAATGGCTAAAATTCCAGTTGAAATGTTTTCAAAGTCCCTTCAAAATTTTCCAATTTTTGTCCCAATTCTTCCCATTCCCATTGAAACTTTTCAAATCCCTCTCCAAATTGTTGAAATTCTCTTGAAGCTTTTAAAATTCTCTCTAGAATTTTCAAAACCCATGTCCACATATTCACAATTTCACGTCAAAAAATGGCTAAAATTCCAGTTGAAATGTTTTCAAAGTCCCTTAAAAATTTTCCAATTTTTGTCCCAATTGTTCCCATTCCCATTGAAACTTTTCAAATCCCTCTCAAAATTGTTGAAATTCTCTTGAAGCTTTTAAAATTCTCTCCAGAATTTTCAAAATCCATGTCCACATGTTTACAATTTCACGTCAAAAAATGGCTAAAATTCCAGTTGAAATTTTTTCAAAGTCCCTTAAAAATTTTCCAATTTTTGTCCCAATTCTTCCCATTCCCATTGAAACTTTTCAAATCCCTCTCAAAATTGTTGAAATTCTCTTGAAGCTTTTAAAATTCTCTCTAGAATTTTCAAAATCCATGTCCACATGTTCACAATTTCACGTCAAAAAATGGCTAAAATTCCAGTTGAAATGTTTTCAAAGTCCCTTAAAAATTTTCCAATTTTTGTCCCAGTTCTTCCCATTCCCATTGAAACTTTTCAAATCCCTCTCAAAATTGTTGAAATTCTCTTGAAGCTTTTAAAATTCTCTCTAGAATTTTCAAAATCCACGTCCACATGTTTACAATTTCACGTCAAAAAATGGCTAAAATTCCAGTTGAAATTTTTTCAAAGTCCCTTAAAAATTTTCCAATTTTTGTCCCAATTCTTCCCATTCCCATTGAAACTTTTCCAATCCCTCTCAAAATTGTTGAAATTCTGTTGAAGCTTTTAAAATTCTCTCTAGAATTTTCAAAATCCATGTCCACATGTTTACAATTTCACGTCAAAAAATGGCTAAAATTCCAGTTGAAATGTTTTCAAAGTCCCTTAAAAATTTTCCAATTTTTGTCCCAATTCTTCCCATTCCCATTGAAACTTTTCAAATCCCTCTCAAAATTGTTGAAATTCTCTTGAAGCTTTTAAAATTCTCTCTAGCATTTTCAAAATCCATGTCCACATGTTTACAATTTCACGTCAAAAAATGGCTAAAATTCCAGTTGAAATTTTTTCAAAGTCCCTTCAAAATTTTCCAATTTTTGTCCCAATTCTTCCCATTCCCATTGAAACTTTTCAAATCCCTCTCAAAATTGTTGAAATTCTCTTGAAGCTTTTAAAATTCTCTCTAGAATTTTCAAAATCCATGTCCACATGTTTACAATTTCACGTCAAAAAATGGCTAAAATTCCAGTTGAAATTTTTTCAAAGTCCCTGAAAAATTTTCCAATTTTTGTCCCAATTCTTCCCATTCCCATTGAAACTTTTCAAATCCCTCTCAAAATTGTTGAAATTCTCTTGAAGCTTTTAAAATTCTCTCTAGAATTTTCAAAATCCACTTCCACATGTTTACAATTTCACGTCAAAAAATGGCTAAAATTCCAGTTGAAATGTTTTCAAAGTCCCTTAAAAATTTTCCAATTTTTGTCCCAATTCTTCCCATTCCCATTGAAACTTTTCCAATCCCTCTCCAAATTGTTGAAATTCTCTTGAAGCTTTTAAAATTCTCTCTAGAATTTTCAAAATCCACGTCCACATGTTTACAATTTCACGTCAAAAAATGGCTAAAATTCCAGTTGAAATTTTTTCAAAGTCCCTTCAAAATTTTCCAATTTTTGTCCCAATTCTTCCCATTCCCATTGAAACTTTTCAAATCCCTCTCAAAATTGTTGAAATTCTCTTGAAGCTTTTAAAATTCTCTCTAGAATTTTCAAAATCCATGTCCACATGTTTACAATTTCACGTCAAAAAATGGCTAAAATTCCAGTTGAAATTTTTTCAAAGTCCCTTAAAAATTTTCCAATTTTTGTCCCAATTCTTCCCATTCCCATTGAAACTTTTCAAATCCCTCTCAAAATTGTTGAAATTCTCTTGAAGCTTTTCAAATTCTCTCTAGCATTTTCAAAATCCATGTCCACATGTTTACAATTTCACGTCAAAAAATGGCTAAAATTCCAGTTGAAATTTTTTCAAAGTCCCTTAAAAATTTTCCAATTTTTGTCCCAATTCTTCCCATTCCCATTGAAACTTTTCAAATCCCTCTCAAAATTGTTGAAATTCTCTTGAAGCTTTTAAAATTCTCTCTAGCATTTTCAAAATCCATGTCCACATGTTTACAATTTCACGTCAAAAAATGGCTAAAATTCCAGTTGAAATTTTTTCAAAGTCCCTTCAAAATTTTCCAATTTTTGTCCCAATTCTTCCCATTCCCATTGAAACTTTTCAAATCCCTCTCAAAATTGTTGAAATTCTCTTGAAGCTTTTAAAATTCTCTCTAGAATTTTCAAAACCCATGTCCACATGTTAACAATTTCACGTCAAAAAATGGCTAAAATTCCAGTTGAAATGTTTTCAAAGTCCCTTAAAAATTTTCCAATTTTTGTCCCAATTCTTCCCATTCCCATTGAAACTTTTCAAATCCCTCTCAAAATTGTTGAAATTCTCTTGAAGCTTTTAAAATTCTCTCTAGAATTTTCAAAATCCATGTCCACATGTTTACAATTTCACGTCAAAAAATGGCTAAAATTCCAGTGGAAATTTTTTCAAAGTCCCTTCAAAATTTTCCAATTTTTGTCCCAATTCTTCCCATTCCCATTGAAACTTTTCAAATCCCTCTCAAAATTGTTGAAATTCTCTTGAAGCTTTTAAAATTCTCTCTAGAATTTTCAAAATCCATGTCCACAGGTTTACAATTTCACGTCAAAAAATGGCTAAAATTCCAGTTGAAATTTTTTCTAAGTCCCTGAAAAATTTTCCAATTTTTGTCCCAATTCTTCCCATTCCCATTGAAACTTTTCAAATCCCTCTCAAAATTGTTGAAATTCTCTTGAAGCTTTTAAAATTCTCTCTAGCATTTTCAAAATCCATGTCCACATGTTTACAATTTCACGTCAAAAAATGGCTAAAATTCCAGTTGAAATTTTTTCAAAGTCCCTTCAAAATTTTCCAATTTTTGTCCCAATTCTTCCCATTCCCATTGAAACTTTTCAAATCCCTCTCAAAATTGTTGAAATTCTCTTGAAGCTTTTAAAATTCTCTCTAGAATTTTCAAAATCCACGTCCACATGTTTACAATTTCACGTCAAAAAATGGCTAAAATTCCAGTTGAAATTTTTTCAAAGTCCCTTCAAAATTTTCCAATTTTTGTCCCAATTCTTCCCATTCCCATTGAAACTTTTCAAATCCCTCTCAAAATTGTTGAAATTCTCTTGAAGCTTTTAAAATTCTCTCTAGAATTTTCAAAATCCATGTCCACATGTTTACAATTTCACGTCAAAAAATGGCTAAAATTCCAGTTGAAATTTTTTCAAAGTCCCTTAAAAATTTTCCAATTTTTGTCCCAATTCTTCCCATTCCCATTGAAACTTTTCCAATCCCTCTCAAAATTGTTGAAATTCTCTTGAAGCTTTTAAAATTCTCTCTAGCATTTTCAAAATCCATGTCCACATGTTTACAATTTCACGTCCAAAAATGGCTAAAATTCCAGTTGAAATTTTTTCAAAGTCCCTTCAAAATTTTCCAATTTTTGTCCCAATTCTTCCCATTCCCATTGAAACTTTTCAAATCCCTCTCAAAATTGTTGAAATTCTCTTGAAGCTTTTCAAATTCTCTCTAGAATTTTCAAAATCCATGTCCACATGTTTACAATTTCACGTCAAAAAATGGCTAAAATTCCAGTTGAAATTTTTTCAAAGTCCCTTCAAAATTTTCCAATTTTGTCCCAATTCTTCCCATTCCCATTGAAACTTTTCAAATCCCTCTCAAAATTGTTGAAATTCTCTTGAAGCTTTTCAAATTCTCTCTAGCATTTTCAAAATCCATGTCCACATGTTTACAATTTCACGTCAAAAAATGGCTAAAATTCCAGTTGAAATTTTTTCAAAGTCCCTTAAAAATTTTCCAATTTTTGTCCCAATTCTTCCCATTCCCATTGAAACTTTTCAAATCCCTCTCAAAATTGTTGAAATTCTCTTGAAGCTTTTAAAATTCTCTCTAGCATTTTCAAAATCCATGTCCACATGTTTACAATTTCACGTCAAAAAATGGCTAAAATTCCAGTTGAAATTTTTTCAAAGTCCCTTCAAAATTTTCCAATTTTTGTCCCAATTCTTCCCATTCCCATTGAAACTTTTCCAATCCCTCTCAAAATTGTTGAAATTCTCTTGAAGCTTTTAAAATTCTCTCTAGAATTTTCAAAATCCACGTCCACATGTTTACAATTTCACGTCAAAAAATGGCTAAAATTCCAGTTGAAATTTTTTCAAAGTCCCTTCAAAATTTTCCAATTTTTGTCCCAATTCTTCCCATTCCCATTGAAACTTTTCAAATCCCTCTCAAAATTGTTGAAATTCTCTTGAAGCTTTTAAAATTCTCTCTAGAATTTTCAAAATCCATGTCCACATGTTTACAATTTCACGTCAAAAAATGGCTAAAATTCCAGTTGAAATTTTTTCAAAGTCCCTTCAAAATTTTCCAATTTTTGTCCCAATTCTTCCCATTCCCATTGAAACTTTTCAAATCCCTCTCAAAATTGTTGAAATTCTCTTGAAGCTTTTAAAATTCTCTCTAGCATTTTCAAAATCCATGTCCACATGTTTACAATTTCACGTCAAAAAATGGCTAAAATTCCAGTTGAAATTTTTTCAAAGTCCCTTCAAAATTTTCCAATTTTTGTCCCAATTCTTCCCATTCCCATTGAAACTTTTCAAATCCCTCTCAAAATTGTTGAAATTCTCTTGAAGCTCTTAAAATTCTCTCTAGAATTTTCAAAATCCATGTCCACATGTTTACAATTTCACGTCAAAAAATGGCTAAAATTCCAGTTGAAATGTTTTCAAAGTCCCTTCAAAATTTTCCAATTTTTGTCCCAATTCTTCCCATTCCCATTGAAACTTTTCAAATCCCTCTCCAAATTGTTGAAATTCTCTTGAAGCTTTTAAAATTCTCTCCAGAATTTTCAAAATCCATGTCCACATGTTTACAATTTCACGTCAAAAAATGGCTAAAATTCCAGTTGAAATTTTTTCAAAGTCCCTTCAAAATTTTCCAATTTTTGTCACAATTCTTCCCATTCCCATTGAAACTTTTCAAATCCCTCTCAAAATTGTTGAAATTCTCTTGAAGCTTTTAAAATTCTCTCTAGAATTTTCAAAATCCACGTCCACATGTTTACAATTTCACGTCAAAAAATGGCTAAAATTCCAGTTGAAATTTTTTCAAAGTCCCTTCAAAATTTTCCAATTTTTGTCCCAATTCTTCCCATTCCCATTGAAACTTTTCAAATCCCTCTCAAAATTGTTGAAATTCTCTTGAAGCTTTTAAAATTCTCTCTAGCATTTTCAAAATCCATGTCCACATGTTTACAATTTCACGTCAAAAAATGGCTAAAATTCCAGTGGAAATTTTTTCAAAGTCCCTTAAAAATTTTCCAATTTTTGTCCCAATTCTTCCCATTCCCATTGAAACTTTTCAAATCCCTCTCAAAATTGTTGAAATTCTGTTGAAGCTTTTAAAATTCTCTCTAGAATTTTCAAAATCCACGTCCACATGTTTACAATTTCACGTCAAAAAATGGCTAAAATTCCAGTTGAAATTTTTTCAAAGTCCCTTCAAAATTTTCCAATTTTTGTCCCAATTCTTCCCATTCCCATTGAAACTTTTCAAATCCCTCTCAAAATTGTTGAAATTCTCTTGAAGCTTTTAAAATTCTCTCTAGAATTTTCAAAATCCATGTCCACATGTTTACAATTTCACGTCAAAAAATGGCTAAAATTCCAGTTGAAATTTTTTCAAAGTCCCTTAAAAATTTTCCAATTTTTGTCCCAATTCTTCCCATTCCCATTGAAACTTTTCAAATCCCTCTCAAAATTGTTGAAATTCTCTTGAAGCTTTTAAAATTCTCTCTAGAATTTTCAAAATCCACGTCCACATGTTTACAATTTCACGTCAAAAAATGGCTAAAATTCCAGTTGAAATTTTTTCAAAGTCCCTTAAAAATTTTCCAATTTTTGTCCCAATTCTTCCCATTCCCATTGAAACTTTTCAAATCCCTCTCAAAATTGTTGAAATTCTCTTGAAGCTTTTAAAATTCTCTCTAGAATTTTCAAAACCCATGTCCACATGTTCACAATTTCACGTCAAAAAATGGCTAAAATTCCAGTTGAAATGTTTTCAAAGTCCCTTAAAAATTTTCCAATTTTTGTCCCAATTCTTCCCATTCCCATTGAAACTTTTCAAATCCCTCTCAAAATTGTTGAAATTCTCTTGAAGCTTTTAAAATTCTCTCTAGAATTTTCAAAATCCATGTCCACAGGTTTACAATTTCACGTCAAAAAATGGCTAAAATTCCAGTTGAAATGTTTTCAAAGTCCCTTCAAAATTTTCCAATTTTTGTCCCAATTCTTCCCATTCCCATTGAAACTTTTCAAATCCCTCTCCAAATTGTTGAAATTCTCTTGAAGCTTTTAAAATTCTCTCTAGAATTTTCAAAATCCATGTCCACATGTTTACAATTTCACGTCAAAAAATGGCTAAAATTCCAGTTGAAATTTTTTCAAAGTCCCTTCAAAATTTTCCAATTTTTGTCCCAATTCTTCCCATTCCCATTGAAACTTTTCAAATCCCTCTCAAAATTGTTGAAATTCTCTTGAAGCTTTTAAAATTCTCTCTAGAATTTTCAAAATCCACGTCCACATGTTTACAATTTCACGTCAAAAAATGGCTAAAATTCCAGTTGAAATTTTTTCAAAGTCCCTTAAAAATTTTCCAATTTTTGTCCCAATTCTTCCCATTCCCATTGAAACTTTTCAAATCCCTCTCAAAATTGTTGAAATTCTCTTGAAGCTTTTAAAATTCTCTCTAGAATTTTCAAAACCCATGTCCACATGTTTACAATTTCACGTCAAAAAATGGCTAAAATTCCAGTTGAAATGTTTTCAAAGTCCCTTAAAAATTTTCCAATTTTTGTCCCAATTCTTCCCATTCCCATTGAAACTTTTCCAATCCCTCTCAAAATTGTTGAAATTCTCTTGAAGCTTTTAAAATTCTCTCTAGAATTTTCAAAATCCACGTCCACATGTTTACAATTTCACGTCAAAAAATGGCTAAAATTCCAGTTGAAATGTTTTCAAAGTCCCTTCAAAATTTTCCAATTTTTGTCCCAATTCTTCCCATTCCCATTGAAACTTTTCAAATCCCTCTCCAAATTGTTGAAATTCTCTTGAAGCTTTTAAAATTCTCTCTAGAATTTTCAAAATCCATGTCCACAGGTTTACAATTTCACGTCAAAAAATGGCTAAAATTCCAGTTGAAATTTTTTCTAAGTCCCTGAAAAATTTTCCAATTTTTGTCCCAATTCTTCCCATTCCCATTGAAACTTTTCAAATCCCTCTCAAAATTGTTGAAATTCTCTTGAAGCTTTAAAATTCTCTCTAGCATTTTCAAAATCCATGTCCACATGTTTACAATTTCACGTCAAAAAATGGCTAAAATTCCAGTGGAAATTTTTTCAAAGTCCCTTAAAAATTTTCCAATTTTTGTCCCAATTCTTCCCATTCCCATTGAAACTTTTCCAATCCCTCTCAAAATTGTTGAAATTCTCTTGAAGCTTTTAAAATTCTCTCTAGCATTTTCAAAATCCATGTCCACATGTTTACAATTTCACGTCAAAAAATGGCTAAAATTCCAGTTGAAATTTTTTCAAAGTCCCTTCAAAATTTTCAAATTTTTGTCCCAATTCTTCCCATTCCCATTGAAACTTTTCAAATCCCTCTCAAAATTGTTGAAATTCTCTTGAAGCTTTTAAAATTCTCTCTAGAATTTTCAAAATCCATGTCCACATGTTTACAATTTCACGTCAAAAAATGGCTAAAATTCCAGTTGAAATTTTTTCAAAGTCCCTTAAAAATTTTCCAATTTTTGTCCCAATTCTTCCCATTCCCATTGAAACTTTTCAAATCCCTCTCAAAATTGTTGAAATTCTCTTGAAGCTTTTAAAATTCTCTCTAGAATTTTCAAAATCCACGTCCACATGTTTACAATTTCACGTCAAAAAATGGCTAAAATTCCAGTTGAAATTTTTTCAAAGTCCCTTAAAAATTTTCCAATTTTTGTCCCAATTCTTCCCATTCCCATTGAAACTTTTCAAATCCCTCTCAAAATTGTTGAAATTCTCTTGAAGCTTTTAAAATTCTCTCTAGCATTTTCAAAATCCATGTCCACATGTTTACAATTTCACGTCAAAAAATGGCTAAAATTCCAGTTGAAATTTTTTCAAAGTCCCTTAAAAATTTTCCAATTTTTGTCCCAATTCTTCCCATTCCCATTGAAACTTTTCAAATCCCTCTCAAAATTGTTGAAATTCTCTTGAAGCTTTTAAAATTCTCTCTAGAATTTTCAAAATCCATGTCCACATGTTTACAATTTCACGTCAAAAAATGGCTAAAATTCCAGTTGAAATGTTTTCAAAGTCCCTTCAAAATTTTCCAATTTTTGTCCCAATTCTTCCCATTCCCATTGAAACTTTTCAAATCCCTCTCCAAATTGTTGAAATTCTCTTGAAGCTTTTAAAATTCTCTCTAGCATTTTCAAAATCCACGTCCACATGTTTACAATTTCACGTCAAAAAATGGCTAAAATTCCAGTTGAAATTTTTTCAAAGTCCCTTAAAAATTTTCCAATTTTTGTCCCAATTCTTCCCATTCCCATTGAAACTTTTCAAATCCCTCTCAAAATTGTTGAAATTCTCTTGAAGCTTTTAAAATTCTCTCTAGAATTTTCAAAATCCATGTCCACATGTTTACAATTTCACGTCAAAAAATGGCTAAAATTCCAGTTGAAATGTTTTCAAAGTCCCTTAAAAATTTTCCAATTTTTGTCCCAATTCTTCCCATTCCCATTGAAACTTTTCAAATCCCTCTCAAAATTGTTGAAATTCTCTTGAAGCTTTTAAAATTCTCTCTAGAATTTTCAAAACCCATGTCCACATGTTTACAATTTCACGTCAAAAAATGGCTAAAATTCCAGTTGAAATTTTTTCAAAGTCCCTTCAAAATTTTCCAATTTTTGTCCCAATTCTTCCCATTCCCATTGAAACTTTTCAAATCCCTCTCAAAATTGTTGAAATTCTCTTGAAGCTTTTAAAATTCTCTCCAGAATTTTCAAAATCCATGTCCACATGTTTACAATTTCACGTCAAAAAATGGCTAAAATTCCAGTTGAAATTTTTTCAAAGTCCCTTCAAAATTTTCCAATTTTTGTCACAATTCTTCCCATTCCCATTGAAACTTTTCAAATCCCTCTCAAAATTGTTGAAATTCTCTTGAAGCTTTTAAAATTCTCTCTAGAATTTTCAAAATCCACGTCCACATGTTTACAATTTCACGTCAAAAAATGGCTAAAATTCCAGTTGAAATTTTTTCAAAGTCCCTTCAAAATTTTCCAATTTTTGTCCCAATTCTTCCCATTCCCATTGAAACTTTTCAAATCCCTCTCAAAATTGTTGAAATTCTCTTGAAGCTTTTAAAATTCTCTCTAGCATTTTCAAAATCCATGTCCACATGTTTACAATTTCACGTCAAAAAATGGCTAAAATTCCAGTTGAAATTTTTTCAAAGTCCCTTAAAAATTTTCCAATTTTTGTCCCAATTCTTCCCATTCCCATTGAAACTTTTCAAATCCCTCTCAAAATTGTTGAAATTCTCTTGAAGCTTTTAAAATTCTCTCTAGAATTTTCAAAATCCACGTCCACATGTTTACAATTTCACGTCAAAAAATGGCTAAAATTCCAGTTGAAATTTTTTCAAAGTCCCTTCAAAATTTTCCAATTTTTGTCCCAATTCTTCCCATTCCCATTGAAACTTTTCAAATCCCTCTCAAAATTGTTGAAATTCTCTTGAAGCTTTTAAAATTCTCTCTAGAATTTTCAAAATCCATGTCCACATGTTTACAATTTCACGTCAAAAAATGGCTAAAATTCCAGTTGAAATTTTTTCAAAGTCCCTTAAAAATTTTCCAATTTTTGTCCCAATTCTTCCCATTCCCATTGAAACTTTTCAAATCCCTCTCAAAATTGTTGAAATTCTCTTGAAGCTTTTAAAATTCTCTCTAGAATTTTCAAAATCCACGTCCACATGTTTACAATTTCACGTCAAAAAATGGCTAAAATTCCAGTTGAAATTTTTTCAAAGTCCCTTAAAAATTTTCCAATTTTTGTCCCAATTCTTCCCATTCCCATTGAAACTTTTCAAATCCCTCTCAAAATTGTTGAAATTCTCTTGAAGCTTTTAAAATTCTCTCTAGAATTTTCAAAACCCATGTCCACATGTTCACAATTTCACGTCAAAAAATGGCTAAAATTCCAGTTGAAATGTTTTCAAAGTCCCTTAAAAATTTTCCAATTTTTGTCCCAATTCTTCCCATTCCCATTGAAACTTTTCAAATCCCTCTCAAAATTGTTGAAATTCTCTTGAAGCTTTTAAAATTCTCTCTAGAATTTTCAAAATCCATGTCCACAGGTTTACAATTTCACGTCAAAAAATGGCTAAAATTCCAGTTGAAATTTTTTCAAAGTCCCTTCAAAATTTTCCAATTTTTGTCCCAATTCTTCCCATTCCCATTGAAACTTTTCAAATCCCTCTCAAAATTGTTGAAATTCTCTTGAAGCTTTTAAAATTCTCTCTAGCATTTTCAAAATCCACGTCCACATGTTTACAATTTCACGTCAAAAAATGGCTAAAATTCCAGTTGAAATGTTTTCAAAGTCCCTTAAAAATTTTCCAATTTTTGTCCCAATTCTTCCCATTCCCATTGAAACTTTTCAAATCCCTCTCAAAATTGTTGAAATTCTCTTGAAGCTTTTAAAATTCTCTCTAGAATTTTCAAAATCCATGTCCACATGTTTACAATTTCACGTCAAAAAATGGCTAAAATTCCAGTTGAAATGTTTTCAAAGTCCCTTAAAAATTTTCCAATTTTTGTCCCAATTCTTCCCATTCCCATTGAAACTTTTCAAATCCCTCTCAAAATTGTTGAAATTCTCTTGAAGCTTTTAAAATTCTCTCTAGAATTTTCAAAATCCATGTCCACATGTTTACAATTTCACGTCAAAAAATGGCTAAAATTCCAGTTGAAATGTTTTCAAAGTCCCTGAAAAATTTTCCAATTTTTGTCCCAATTCTTCCCATTCCCATTGAAACTTTTCAAATCCCTCTCAAAATTGTTGAAATTCTCTTGAAGCTTTTAAAATTCTCTCTAGCATTTTCAAAATCCATGTCCACATGTTTACAATTTCACGTCAAAAAATGGCTAAAATTCCAGTGGAAATTTTTCAAAGTCCCTTAAAAATTTTCCAATTTTTGTCCCAATTCTTCCCATTCCATTGAAACTTTTCCAATCCCTCTCAAAATTGTTGAAATTCTCTTGAAGCTTTTAAAATTCTCTCTAGCATTTTCAAAATCCATGTCCACATGTTTACAATTTCACGTCAAAAAATGGCTAAAATTCCAGTTGAAATTTTTTCAAAGTCCCTTAAAAATTTTCAAATTTTTGTCCCAATTCTTCCCATTCCCATTGAAACTTTTCAAATCCCTCTCAAAATTGTTGAAATTCTCTTGAAGCTTTTCAAATTCTCTCTAGAATTTTCAAAATCCATGTCCACATGTTTACAATTTCACGTCAAAAAATGGCTAAAATTCCAGTTGAAATTTTTTCAAAGTCCCTTAAAAATTTTCCAATTTTTGTCCCAATTCTTCCCATTCCCATTGAAACTTTTCAAATCCCTCTCAAAATTGTTGAAATTCTCTTGAAGCTTTTCAAATTCTCTCTAGCATTTTCAAAATCCACGTCCACATGTTTACAATTTCACGTCAAAAAATGGCTAAAATTCCAGTTGAAATTTTTTCAAAGTCCCTTCAAAATTTTCCAATTTTTGTCCCAATTCTTCCCATTCCCATTGAAACTTTTCAAATCCCTCTCAAAATTGTTGAAATTCTCTTGAAGCTTTTAAAATTCTCTCTAGCATTTTCAAAATCCATGTCCACATGTTTACAATTTCACGTCAAAAAATGGCTAAAATTCCAGTTGAAATTTTTTCAAAGTCCCTTGAAAATTTTCCAATTTTTGTCCCAATTCTTCCATTCCCATTGAAACTTTTCAAATCCCTCTCAAAATTGTTGAAATTCTCTTGAAGCTTTTAAAATTCTCTCTAGAATTTTCAAAATCCATGTCCACATGTTTACAATTTCACGTCAAAAAATGGCTAAAATTCCAGTTGAAATGTTTTCAAAGTCCCTTCAAAATTTTCCAATTTTTGTCCCAATTCTTCCCATTCCCATTGAAACTTTTCAAATCCCTCTCCAAATTGTTGAAATTCTCTTGAAGCTTTTAAAATTCTCTCTAGCATTTTCAAAATCCACGTCCACATGTTTACAATTTCACGTCAAAAAATGGCTAAAATTCCAGTTGAAATTTTTTCAAAGTCCCTTAAAAATTTTCCAATTTTTGTCCCAATTCTTCCCATTCCCATTGAAACTTTTCAAATCCCTCTCAAAATTGTTGAAATTCTCTTGAAGCTTTTAAAATTCTCTCTAGAATTTTCAAAATCCATGTCCACATGTTTACAATTTCACGTCAAAAAATGGCTAAAATTCCAGTTGAAATGTTTTCAAAGTCCCTTAAAAATTTTCCAATTTTTGTCCCAATTCTTCCCATTCCCATTGAAACTTTTCAAATCCCTCTCAAAATTGTTGAAATTCTCTTGAAGCTTTTAAAATTCTCTCTAGAATTTTCAAAACCCATGTCCACATGTTTACAATTTCACGTCAAAAAATGGCTAAAATTCCAGTTGAAATTTTTTCAAAGTCCCTTCAAAATTTTCCAATTTTTGTCCAATTCTTCCCATTCCCATTGAAACTTTTCAAATCCCTCTCAAAATTGTTGAAATTCTCTTGAAGCTTTTAAAATTCTCTCCAGAATTTTCAAAATCCATGTCCACATGTTTACAATTTCACGTCAAAAAATGGCTAAAATTCCAGTTGAAATGTTTTCAAAGTCCCTTAAAAATTTTCCAATTTTTGTCCCAATTCTTCCCATTCCCATTGAAACTTTTCAAATCCCTCTCAAAATTGTTGAAATTCTCTTGAAGCTTTTAAAATTCTCTCCAGAATTTTCAAAATCCATGTCCACATGTTTACAATTTCACGTCAAAAAATGGCTAAAATTCCAGTTGAAATGTTTTCAAAGTCCCTTCAAAATTTTCCAATTTTTGTCCCCAATTCTTCCCATTCCCATTGAAACTTTTCCAATCCCTCTCAAAATTGTTGAAATTCTCTTGAAGCTTTTAAAATTCTCTCTAGAATTTTCAAAATCCACGTCCACATGTTTACAATTTCACGTCAAAAAATGGCTAAATTCCAGTTGAAATTTTTCAAAGTCCCTTCAAAATTTTCCAATTTTTGTCCCAATTCTTCCCATTCCCATTGAAACTTTTCAAATCCCTCTCAAAATTGTTGAAATTCTCTTGAAGCTTTTAAAATTCTCTCTAGAATTTTCAAAATCCATGTCCACATGTTTACAATTTCACGTCAAAAAAATGGCTAAAATTCCAGTTGAAATTTTTTCAAAGTCCCTTCAAAATTTTCCAATTTTTGTCCCAATTCTTCCCATTCCCATTGAAACTTTTCAAATCCCTCTCAAAATTGTTGAAATTCTCTTGAAGCTTTTAAAATTCTCTCTAGAATTTTCAAAATCCACGTCCACATGTTTACAATTTCACGTCAAAAAATGGCTAAAATTCCAGTTGAAATTTTTTCAAAGTCCCTGAAAAATTTTCCAATTTTTGTCCCAATTCTTCCCATTCCCATTGAAACTTTTCAAATCCCTCTCAAAATGGTTGAAATTCTCTTGAAGCTTTTAAAATTCTCTCTAGAATTTTCAAAATCCATGTCCACATGTTTACAATTTCACGTCAAAAAATGGCTAAAATTCCAGTTGAAATTTTTCAAAGTCCCTTAAAAATTTTCCAATTTTTGTCCCAATTCTTCCCATTCCCATTGAAACTTTTCAAATCCCTCTCAAAATTGTTGAAATTCTCTTGAAGCTTTTAAAATTCTCTCTAGCATTTTCAAAATCCATGTCCACATGTTTACAATTTCACGTCAAAAAATGGCTAAAATTCCAGTTGAAATGTTTTCAAAGTCCTTAAAATTTTCCAATTTTTGTCCCAATTCTTCCCATTCCCATTGAAACTTTTCAAAATCCCTCTCAAAATTGTTGAAATTCTCTTGAAGCTTTTAAAATTCTCTCTAGAATTTTCAAAATCCACGTCCACATGTTTACAATTTCACGTCAAAAATGGCTAAAATTCCAGTTGAAATTTTTTCAAAGTCCTTAAAAATTTTCCCATTTTTGTCCCAATTCTTCCCATTCCCATTGAAACTTTTCAAATCCTCTCAAAATTGTTGAAATTCTCTTGAAGCTTTTAAAATTCTCTCTAGAATTTTCAAAATCCATGTCCACATGTTTACAATTTCACGTCAAAAAATGGCTAAAATTCCAGTTGAAATGTTTTCAAAGTCCCTTCAAAATTTTCCAATTTTTGTCCCAATTCTTCCCATTCCCATTGAAACTTTTCAAATCCCTCTCAAAATTGTTGAAATTCTCTTGAAGCTTTTAAAATTCTCTCTAGAATTTTCAAAATCCACGTCCACATGTTTACAATTTCACGTCAAAAAATGGCTAAAATTCCAGTTGAAATTTTTTCAAAGTCCCTTCAAAATTTTCCAATTTTTGTCCCAATTCTTCCATTCCATTGAAACTTTTCAAATCCCTCTCAAAATTGTTGAAATTCTCTTGAAGCTTTTAAAATTCTCTCTAGAATTTTCAAAATCCATGTCCACATGTTTACAATTTCACGTCAAAAAATGGCTAAAATTCCAGTGGAAATTTTTTCAAAGTCCCTTCAAAATTTTCCAATTTTTGTCCCAATTCTTCCCATTCCCATTGAAACTTTTCAAATCCCTCTCAAAATTGTTGAAATTCTCTTGAAGCTTTTAAAATTCTCTCTAGAATTTTCAAAACCCATGTCCACATGTTTACAATTTCACGTCAAAAAATGGCTAAAATTCAGTGGAAATTTTTTCAAAGTCCCTTCAAAATTTTCCAATTTTTGTCCCAATTCTTCCCATTCCCATTGAAACTTTTCAAATCCCTCTCAAAATTGTTGAAATTCTCTTGAAGCTTTTTAAATTCTCTCTAGAATTTTCAAATCCATGTCCACATGTTTACAATTTCACGTCAAAAATGGCTAAAATTCCAGTGGAAATTTTTTCAAAGTCCCTTCAAAATTTTCCAATTTTGTCCCAATTCTTCCCATTCCCATTGAAACTTTTCAAATCCCTCTCAAAATTGTTGAAATTCTCTTGAAGCTCTTAAAATTCTCTCTAGAATTTTCAAAATCCATGTCCACATGTTTACAATTTCACGTCAAAAAATGGCTAAAATTCAGTTGAAATTTTTTCAAAGTCCCTTCAAAATTTTCCAATTTTGTCCCAATTCTTCCCATTCCCATTGAAACTTTTCAAATCCCTCTCAAAATTGTTGAAATTCTCTTGAAGCTTTTAAAATTCTCTCTAGAATTTTCAAAATCCATGTCCACATGTTTACAATTTCACGTCAAAAAATGGCTAAAATTCCAGTTGAAATTTTTTCAAGTCCCTTCAAAATTTTCCAATTTTTGTCCCAATTCTTCCCATTCCCATTGAAACTTTTCAAATCCCTCTCAAAATTGTTGAAATTCTCTTGAAGCTTTTAAAATTCTCTCTAGAATTTTCAAAATCCATGTCCACATGTTTACAATTTCACGTCAAAAAATGGCTAAAATTCCAGTTGAAATTTTTTCAAAGTCCCTGAAAAATTTTCCAATTTTTGTCCCAATTCTTCCCATTCCCATTGAAACTTTTCAAATCCCTCTCAAATTGTTGAAATTCTCTTGAAGCTTTTAAAATTCTCTCTAGAATTTTCAAAATCCATGTCCACATGTTTACAATTTCACGTCAAAAAATGGCTAAAATTCCAGTTGAAATTTTTTCAAAGTCCCTTAAAAATTTTCCAATTTTTGTCCCAATTCTTCCCATTCCCATTGAAACTTTTCAAATCCCTCTCAAAATTGTTGAAATTCTCTTGAAGCTTTTAAAATTCTCTCTAGAATTTTCAAAACCCATGTCCACATGTTTACAATTTCACGTCAAAAAATGGCTAAAATTCCAGTTGAAATTTTTTCAAAGTCCCTTTAAAATTTTCCATTTTTGTCCCAATTCTTCCCATTCCCATTGAAACTTTTCAAATCCCTCTCAAAATTGTTGAAATTCTCTTGAAGCTTTTAAATTCTCTCTAGAATTTTCAAAATCCACGTCCACATGTTTACAATTTCACGTCAAAAAATGGCTAAAATTCCAGTTGAAATTTTTTCAAAGTCCCTTCAAAATTTCCAATTTTTGTCCCAATTCTTCCCATTCCCATTGAAACTTTTCAAATCCCTCTCAAAATTGTTGAAATTCTCTTGAAGCTTTTAAAATTCTCTCTAGAATTTTCAAAATCCATGTCCACATGTTTACAATTTCACGTCAAAAAATGGCTAAAATTCAGTGGAAATTTTTTCAAAGTCCCTTAAAAATTTTCCGATTTTTGTCCCAATTTCTTCCCATTCCCATTGAAACTTTTCAAATCCCTCTCAAAATTGTTGAAATTCTCTTGAAGCTTTTAAAATTCTCTCCAGAATTTTCAAAATCCATGTCCACATGTTTACAATTTCACGTCAAAAAATGGCCAAAATTCCAGTTGAAATGTTTTCAAAGTCCTTCAAATTTTCCAATTTTTGTCCCAATTCTTCCCATTCCCATTGAAACTTTTCAAATCCCTCTCAAAATTGTTGAAATTCTCTTGAAGCTTTTAAATTCTCTCTAGAATTTTCAAAATCCACGTCCACATGTTTACAATTTCACGTCAAAAAATGGCTAAAATTCCAGTTGAAATTTTTTCAAAGTCCCTTCAAAATTTTCCAATTTTTGTCCCAATTCTTCCATTCCCATTGAAAACTTTTCCAATCCCTCTCAAAATTGTTGAAATTCTCTTGAAGCTTTTAAAATTCTCTCTAGAATTTTCAAAATCCACGTCCACATGTTTACAATTTCACGTCAAAAAATGGCTAAAATTCCAGTTGAAATTTTTTCAAAGTCCCTGAAAAATTTTCCAATTTTTGTCCCAATTCTTCCCATTCCCATTGAAACTTTTCAATCCCTCTCAAAATTGTTGAAATTCTCTTGAAGCTTTTAAAATTCTCTCTAGAATTTTCAAAATCCACGTCCACATGTTTACAATTTCACGTCAAAAAATGGCTAAATTCCAGTTGAAATTTTTTCAAAGTCCCTTCAAAATTTTCCAATTTTTGTCCCAATTCTTCCCATTCCCATTGAACTTTTCAAATCCCTCTCAAAATTGTTGAAATTCTCTTGAAGCTTTTAAAATTCTCTCTAGAATTTTCAAAATCCATGTCCACATGTTTACAATTTCACGTCAAAAAATGGCTAAATTCCAGTGAAATTTTTTCAAAGTCCCTTCAAAATTTTCCAATTTTTGTCCCAATTCTTCCCATTCCCATTGAAACTTTTCAAATCCCTCTCAAATTGTTGACATTCTCTTGAAGCTTTTAAATTCTCTCTAGATTTTCAAAAACCCATGTCCACATGTTTACAATTTCACGTCAAAAATGGCTACAATTCCAGTTGAAATTTTTTCAAAGTCCCTCAAAATTTTCCAATTTTTGTCCCAATTCTTCCCATTCCCATTGAAACTTTTCAAATCCCTCTCAAAATTGTTGAAATTCTCTTGAAGCTTTTAAAATTCTCTCTAGAATTTTCAAAATCCACGTCCACATGTTTACAATTTCACGTCAAAAAATGGCTAAAATTCCAGTGGAAATTTTTTCAAAGTCCCTTCAAAATTTTCCAATTTTTGTCCCAATTCTTCCCATTCCCATTGAAACTTTTCAAATCCCTCTCAAAATTGTTGAAATTCTCTTGAAGCTCTTAAAATTCTCTCTAGAATTTTCAAAATCCATGTCCACATGTTTAC
>NW_028115813.1:0-77093 GCF_964273445.1 Streptopelia decaocto
AATTTCAACAATTTTGAGAGGGATTTGAAAAGTTTCAATGGGAATGGGAAGAATTGGGACAAAAATTGGAAAATTTTTAAGGGACTTTGAAAAAATTTCAACTGGAATTTTAGCCATTTTTTGACGTGAAATTGTAAACATGTGGCCATGGATTTTGAAAATTCTAGAGAGAATTTTAAAAGCTTCAAGAGAATTTCAACAATTTTGAGAGGGATTTGAAAAGTTTCAATGGGAATGGGAAGAATTGGGACAAAAATTGGAAAATTTTTAAGGGACTTTGAAAAAATTTCAACTGGAATTTTAGCCATTTTTTGACGTGAAATTGTAAACATGTGGCCATGGATTTTGAAAATTCTAGAGAGAATTTTAAAAGCTTCAAGAGAATTTAAACAATTTTGAGAGGGATTTGAAAAGTTTCAATGGGAATGGGAAGAATTGGGACAAAAATTGGAAAATTTTTAAGGGACTTTGAAAAAATTTCAACTGGAATTTTAGCCATTTTTTGACGTGAAATTGTAAACATGTGGCCATGGATTTTGAAAATTCTAGAGAGAATTTTAAAAGCTTCAAGAGAATTTCAACAATTTTGAGAGGGATTTGAAAAGTTTCAATGGGAATGGGAAGAATTGGGACAAAAATTGGAAAATTTTTAAGGGACTTTGAAAAAATGTCAACTGGAATTTTAGCCATTTTTTGACATGAAATTGTAAACATGTGGCCATGGATTTTGAAAATTCTAGAGAGAATTTTAAAAGCTTCAAGAGAATTTCAACAATTTTGAGAGGGATTTGAAAAGTTTCAATGGGAATGGGAAGAATTGGGACAAAAATTGGAAAACTTTTAAGGGACTTTGAAAAAATTTCAACTGGAATTTTAGCCATTTTTTGACGTGAAATTGTAAACATGTGGACATGGATTTTGAAAATTCTAGAGAGAATTTTAAAAGCTTCAAGAGAATTTCAACAATTTTGAGAGGGATTTGAAAAGTTTCAATGGGAATGGGAAGAATTGGGACAAAAATTGGAAAATTTTTAAGGGACTTTGAAAAAATTTCAACTGGAATTTTAGCATTTTTTTGACGTGAAATTGTAAACATGTGGCCATGGATTTTGAAAATTCTAGAGAGAATTTTAAAAGCTTCAAGAGAATTTCAACAATTTGGAGAGGGATTTGAAAAGTTTCAATGGGAATGGGAAGAATTGGGACAAAAATTGGAAAATTTTGAAGGGACTTTGAAAAAATTTCAACTGGAATTTTAGCCATTTTTTGACGTGAAATTGTAAACATGTGGCCATGGATTTTGAAAATTCTAGAGAGAATTTTAAAAGCTTCAAGAGAATTTCAACAATTTTGAGAGGGATTTGAAAAGTTTCAATGGGAATGGGAAGAATTGGGACAAAAATTGGAAAATTTTTAAGGGACTTTGAAAAAATTTCAACTGGAATTTTAGCCATTTTTTGACGTGAAATTGTAAACATGTGGCCATGGATTTTGAAAATTCTAGAGAGAATTTTAAAAGCTTCAAGAGAATTTCAACAATTTTGAGAGGGATTTGAAAAGTTTCAATGGGAATGGGAAGAATTGGGACAAAAATTGGAAAATTTTTAAGGGACTTTGAAAAAATTTCAACTGGAATTTTAGCCATTTTTTGACGTGAAATTGTAAACATGTGGACATGGATTTTGAAAATTCTAGAGAGAATTTTAAAAGCTTCAAGAGAATTTCAACAATTTTGAGAGGGATTTGAAAAGTTTCAATGGGAATGGGAAGAATTGGGACAAAAATTGGAAAATTTTTAAGGGACTTTGAAAAAATTTCAACTGGAATTTTAGCCATTTTTTTACGTGAAATTGTAAACATGTGGACATGGATTTTGAAAATTCTAGAGAGAATTTTAAAAGCTTCAAGAGAATTTCAACAATTTTGAGAGGGATTTGAAAAGTTTCAATGGGAATGGGAAGAATTGGGACAAAAATTGGAAAATTTTTAAGGGACTTTGAAAAAATTTCAGCTGGAATTTTAGCAATTTTTTTTACGTGAAATTGTAAACATGTGGCCATGGATTTTGAAAATTCTAGAGAGAATTTTAAAAGCTTCAACAGAATTTCAACAATTTTGAGAGGGATTTGAAAAGTTTCAATGGGAATGGGAAGAATTGGGACAAAAATTGGAAATTTTTTAAGGGACTTTGAAAAAATTTCAACTGGAATTTTAGCCATTTTTTGACGTGAAATTGTAAACATGTGGACATGGATTTTGAAAATTCTAGAGAGAATTTTAAAAGCTTCAAGAGAATTTCAACAATTTTGAGAGGGATTTGAAAAGTTTCAATGGGAATGGGAAGAATTGGGACAAAAATTGGAAAATTTTTAAGGGACTTTGAAAAAATTTCAACTGGAATTTTAGCCATTTTTTTACGTGAAATTGTAAACATGTGGACATGGATTTTGAAAATTCTAGAGAGAATTTTAAAAGCTTCAAGAGAATTTCTACAATTTTGAGAGGGATTTGAAAAGTTTCAATGGGAATGGGAAGAATTGGGACAAAAATTGGAAAATTTTTAAGGGACTTTGAAAAAATTTCAACTGGAATTTTAGCCATTTTTTGACGTGAAATTGTAAACATGTGGCCATGGATTTTGAAAATTCTAGAGAGAATTTTAAAAGCTTCAAGAGAATTTCAACAATTTTGAGAGGGATTTGAAAAGTTTCAATGGGAATGGGAAGAATTGGGACAAAAATTGGAAAATTTTTAAGGGACTTTGAAAAAATTTCAACTGGAATTTTAGCCATTTTTTGACGTGAAATTGTAAACATGTGGCCATGGATTTTGAAAATTCTAGAGAGAATTTTAAAAGCTTCAACAGAATTTCTACAATTTTGAGAGGGATTTGAAAAGTTTCAATGGGAATGGGAAGAATTGGGACAAAAATTGGAAAATTTTTAAGGGACTTTGAAAAAATTTCAACTGGAATTTTAGCCATTTTTTGACGTGAAATTGTAAACATGTGGACATGGATTTTGAAAATTCTAGAGAGAATTTTTAAAGCTTCAACAGAATTTCTACAATTTTGAGAGGGATTTGAAAAGTTTCAATGGGAATGGGAAGAATTGGGACAAAAATTGGAAAATTTTTAAGGGACTTTGAAAAAATTTCAACTGGAATTTTAGCCATTTTTTGACGTGAAATTGTAAACATGTGGACATGGATTTTGAAAATTCTAGAGAGAATTTTAAAAGCTTCAAGAGAATTTCAACAATTTTGAGAGGGATTTGAAAAGTTTCAATGGGAATGGGAAGAATTGGGACAAAAATTGGAAAATTTTTAAGGGACTTTGAAAAAATTTCAACTGGAATTTTAGCCATTTTTTGACGTGAAATTGTAAACATGTGGCCATGGATTTTGAAAATTCTAGAGAGAATTTTAAAAGCTTCAAGAGAATTTCAACAATTTTGAGAGGGATTTGAAAAGTTTCAATGGGAATGGGAAGAATTGGGACAAAAATTGGAAAATTTTTAAGGGACTTTGAAAAAATTTCAACTGGAATTTTAGCCATTTTTTGACATGAAATTGTAAACATGTGGACATGGATTTTGAAAATTCTAGAGAGAATTTTAAAAGCTTCAAGAGAATTTCAACAATTTTGAGAGGGATTTGAAAAGTTTCAATGGGAATGGGAAGAATTGGGACAAAAATTGGAAAATTTTTAAGGGACTTTGAAAAAATTTCAACTGGAATTTTAGCCATTTTTTGACGTGAAATTGTAAACATGTGGCCATGGATTTTGAAAATTCTAGAGAGAATTTTAAAAGCTTCAAGAGAATTTCAACAATTTTGAGAGGGATTTGAAAAGTTTCAATGGGAATGGGAAGAATTGGGACAAAAATTGGAAAATTTTTAAGGGACTTTGAAAAAATTTCAACTGGAATTTTAGCCATTTTTTGACGTGAAATTGTAAACATGTGGCCATGGATTTTGAAAATTCTAGAGAGAATTTTAAAAGCTTCAAGAGAATTTCAACAATTTTGAGAGGGATTTGAAAAGTTTCAATGGGAATGGGAAGAATTGGGACAAAAATTGGAAAATTTTTAAGGGACTTTGAAAAAATTTCAACTGGAATTTTAGCCATTTTTTGACATGAAATTGTAAACATGTGGACATGGATTTTGAAAATTCTAGAGAGAATTTTAAAAGCTTCAAGAGAATTTCAACAATTTTGAGAGGGATTTGAAAAGTTTCAATGGGAATGGGAAGAATTGGGACAAAAATTGGAAAATTTTTAAGGGACTTTGAAAAAATTTCAACTGGAATTTTAGCCATTTTTTGACATGAAATTGTAAACATGTGGACATGGATTTTGAAAATTCTAGAGAGAATTTTAAAAGCTTCAAGAGAATTTCAACAATTTTGAGAGGGATTTGAAAAGTTTCAATGGGAATGGGAAGAATTGGGACAAAAATTGGAAAATTTTTCAGGGACTTTGAAAAAATTTCAACTGGAATTTTAGCAATTTTTTTATGTGAAATTGTAAACATGTGGACATGGATTTTGAAAATTCTAGAGAGAATTTTAAAAGCTTCAAGAGAATTTCTACAATTTTGAGAGGGATTTGAAAAGTTTCAATGGGAATGGGAAGAATTGGGACAAAAATTGGAAAATTTTTAAGGGACTTTGAAAAAATTTCAACTGGAATTTTAGCCATTTTTTGACGTGAAATTGTAAACATGTGGACATGGATTTTGAAAATTCTAGAGAGAATTTTAAAAGCTTCAACAGAATTTCAACAATTTTGAGAGGGATTTGAAAAGTTTCAATGGGAATGGGAAGAATTGGGACAAAAATTGGAAATTTTTTAAGGGACTTTGAAAAAATTTCAACTGGAATTTTAGCCATTTTTTGACGTGAAATTGTAAACATGTGGACATGGATTTTGAAAATTCTAGAGAGAATTTTAAAAGCTTCAAGAGAATTTCAACAATTTTGAGAGGGATTTGAAAAGTTTCAATGGGAATGGGAAGAATTGGGACAAAAATTGGAAAATTTTTAAGGGACTTTGAAAAAATTTCAACTGGAATTTTAGCCATTTTTTTACGTGAAATTGTAAACATGTGGACATGGATTTTGAAAATTCTAGAGAGAATTTTAAAAGCTTCAAGAGAATTTCTACAATTTTGAGAGGGATTTGAAAAGTTTCAATGGGAATGGGAAGAATTGGGACAAAAATTGGAAAATTTTTAAGGGACTTTGAAAAAATTTCAACTGGAATTTTAGCCATTTTTTGACATGAAATTGTAAACATGTGGACATGGATTTTGAAAATTCTAGAGAGAATTTTAAAAGCTTCAAGAGAATTTCAACAATTTGGAGAGGGATTTGAAAAGTTTCAATGGGAATGGGAAGAATTGGGACAAAAATTGGAAAATTTTTAAGGGACTTTGAAAAAATTTCAACTGGAATTTTAGCCATTTTTTGACGTGAAATTGTAAACATGTGGCCATGGATTTTGAAAATTCTAGAGAGAATTTTAAAAGCTTCAACAGAATTTCTACAATTTTGAGAGGGATTTGAAAAGTTTCAATGGGAATGGGAAGAATTGGGACAAAAATTGGAAAATTTTTAAGGGACTTTGAAAAAATTTCAACTGGAATTTTAGCCATTTTTTGACGTGAAATTGTAAACATGTGGACATGGATTTTGAAAATTCTAGAGAGAATTTTAAAAGCTTCAAGAGAATTTCTACAATTTTGAGAGGGATTTGAAAAGTTTCAATGGGAATGGGAAGAATTGGGACAAAAATTGGAAAATTTTTAAGGGACTTTGAAAAAATTTCAACTGGAATTTTAGCCATTTTTTGACGTGAAATTGTAAACATGTGGCCATGGATTTTGAAAATTCTAGAGAGAATTTTAAAAGCTTCAAGAGAATTTCAACAATTTTGAGAGGGATTTGAAAAGTTTCAATGGGAATGGGAAGAATTGGGACAAAAATTGGAAAATTTTTAAGGGACTTTGAAAAAATTTCAACTGGAATTTTAGCCATTTTTTGACGTGAAATTGTAAACATGTGGCCATGGATTTTGAAAATTCTAGAGAGAATTTTAAAAGCTTCAAGAGAATTTCAACAATTTTGAGAGGGATTTGAAAAGTTTCAATGGGAATGGGAAGAATTGGGACAAAAATTGGAAAATTTTTAAGGGACTTTGAAAAAATTTCAACTGGAATTTTAGCCATTTTTTGACGTGAAATTGTAAACATGTGGCCATGGATTTTGAAAATTCTAGAATGAATTTTAAAAGCTTCAACAGAATTTCTACAATTTTGAGAGGGATTTGAAAAGTTTCAATGGGAATGGGAAGAATTGGGACAAAAATTGGAAAATTTTTAAGGGACTTTGAAAAAATTTCAACTGGAATTTTAGCCATTTTTTGACGTGAAATTGTAAACATGTGGCCATGGATTTTGAAAATTCTAGAGAGAATTTTAAAAGCTTCAAGAGAATTTAAACAATTTTGAGAGGGATTTGAAAAGTTTCAATGGGAATGGGAAGAATTGGGACAAAAATTGGAAAATTTTTAAGGGACTTTGAAAAAATTTCAACTGGAATTTTAGCAATTTTTTTATGTGAAATTGTAAACATGTGGACATGGATTTTGAAAATTCTAGAGAGAATTTTAAAAGCTTCAAGAGAATTTCTACAATTTTGAGAGGGATTTGAAAAGTTTCAATGGGAATGGGAAGAATTGGGACAAAAATTGGAAAATTTTTAAGGGACTTTGAAAAAATTTCAACTGGAATTTTAGCCATTTTTTGACGTGAAATTGTAAACATGTGGACATGGATTTTGAAAATTCTAGAGAGAATTTTAAAAGCTTCAAGAGAATTTCAACAATTTTGAGAGGGATTTGAAAAGTTTCAATGGGAATGGGAAGAATTGGGACAAAAATTGGAAAATTTTTAAGGGACTTTGAAAAAATTTCAACTGGAATTTTACCATTTTTTGACATGAAATTGTAAACATGTGGACATGGATTTTGAAAATTCTAGAGAGAATTTTAAAAGCTTCAAGAGAATTTCAACAATTTTGAGAGGGATTTGAAAAGTTTCAATGGGAATGGGAAGAATTGGGACAAAAATTGGAAAATTTTTAAGGGACTTTGAAAAAATTTCAACTGGAATTTTAGCCATTTTTTTACGTGAAATTGTAAACATGTGGACATGGATTTTGAAAATTCTAGAGAGAATTTTAAAAGCTTCAAGAGAATTTCTACAATTTTGAGAGGGATTTGAAAAGTTTCAATGGGAATGGGAAGAATTGGGACAAAAATTGGAAAATTTTTAAGGGACTTTGAAAAAATTTCAACTGGAATTTTAGCCATTTTTTGACATGAAATTGTAAACATGTGGACATGGATTTTGAAAATTCTAGAGAGAATTTTAAAAGCTTCAAGAGAATTTCAACAATTTTGAGAGGGATTTGAAAAGTTTCAATGGGAATGGGAAGAATTGGGACAAAAATTGGAAAATTTTTAAGGGACTTTGAAAAAATTTCAACTGGAATTTTAGCCATTTTTTTACATGAAATTGTAAACATGTGGACATGGATTTTGAAAATTCTAGAGAGAATTTTAAAAGCTTCAAGAGAATTTCTACAATTTTGAGAGGGATTTGAAAAGTTTCAATGGGAATGGGAAGAATTGGGACAAAAATTGGAAAATTTTTAAGGGACTTTGAAAAAATTTCAACTGGAATTTTAGCCATTTTTTGACGTGAAATTGTAAACATGTGGACATGGATTTTGAAAATTCTAGAGAGAATTTTAAAAGCTTCAACAGAATTTCAACAATTTTGAGAGGGATTTGAAAAGTTTCAATGGGAATGGGAAGAATTGGGACAAAAATTGGAAAATTTTTAAGGGACTTTGAAAAAATTTCAACTGGAATTTTAGCCATTTTTTGACATGAAATTGTAAACATGTGGACATGGATTTTGAAAATTCTAGAGAGAATTTTAAAAGCTTCAAGAGAATTTCAACAATTTGGAGAGGGATTTGAAAAGTTTCAATGGGAATGGGAAGAATTGGGACAAAAATTGGAAAATTTTTAAGGGACTTTGAAAAAATTTCAACTGGAATTTTAGCCATTTTTTTACGTGAAATTGTAAACATGTGGACATGGATTTTGAAAATTCTAGAGAGAATTTTAAAAGCTTCAAGAGAATTTCAACAATTTTGAGAGGGATTTGAAAAGTTTCAATGGGAATGGGAAGAATTGGGACAAAAATTGGAAATTTTTTAAGGGACTTTGAAAAAATTTCAACTGGAATTTTAGCCATTTTTGGACGTGAAATTGTAAACATGTGGCCATGGATTTTGAAAATTCTAGAGAGAATTTTAAAAGCTTCAAGAGAATTTCAACAATTTTGAGAGGGATTTGAAAAGTTTCAATGGGAATGGGAAGAATTGGGACAAAAATTGGAAAATTTTTAAGGGACTTTGAAAAAATTTCAACTGGAATTTTAGCAATTTTTTTATGTGAAATTGTAAACATGTGGACATGGATTTTGAAAATTCTAGAGAGAATTTTAAAAGCTTCAAGAGAATTTCAACAATTTTGAGAGGGATTTGAAAAGTTTCAATGGGAATGGGAAGAATTGGGACAAAAATTGGAAAATTTTTAAGGGACTTTGAAAAAATTTCAACTGGAATTTTAGCCATTTTTTGACATGAAATTGTAAACATGTGGCCATGGATTTTGAAAATTCTAGAGAGAATTTTAAAAGCTTCAAGAGAATTTCAACAATTTTGAGAGGGATTTGAAAAGTTTCAATGGGAATGGGAAGAATTGGGACAAAAATTGGAAAATTTTTAAGGGACTTTGAAAAAATTTCAACTGGAATTTTAGCCATTTTTTGACGTGAAATTGTAAACATGTGGACATGGATTTTGAAAATTCTAGAGAGAATTTTAAAAGCTTCAACAGAATTCCAACCATTTTGAGAGGAATTTGAAAAGTTTCAATGGGAATGGGAAGAATTGGGACAAAAATTGGAAAATTTTTAAGGGACTTTGAAAACATTTCAACTGGAATTTTAGCATTTTTTTTACGTGAAATTGTAAACATGTGGACATGGATTTTGAAAATTCTAGAGAGAATTTTAAAAGCTTCAAGAGAATTTCAACAATTTTGAGAGGGATTTGAAAAGTTTCAATGGGAATGGGAAGAATTGGGACAAAAATTGGAAAATTTTTAAGGGACTTTGAAAAAATTTCAACTGGAATTTTAGCCATTTTGTTACGTGAAATTGTAAACATGTGGACATGGATTTTGAAAATTCTAGAGAGAATTTTAAAAGCTTCAACAGAATTTCAACAATTTTGAGAGGAATTTGAAAAGTTTCAATGGGAATGGGAAGAATTGGGACAAAAATTGGAAAATTTTTAAGGGACTTTGAAAAAATTTCAACTGGAATTTTAGCAATTTTTTTATGTGAAATTGTAAACATGTGGCCATGGATTTTGAAAATTCTAGAGAGAATTTTAAAAGCTTCAAGAGAATTTCAACAATTTTGAGAGGGATTTGAAAAGTTTCCATGGGAATGGGAAGAATTGGGACAAAAATTGGAAAATTTTTAAGGGACTTTGAAAAAATTTCAACTGGAATTTTAGCCATTTTGTTACGTGAAATTGTAAACATGTGGACATGGATTTTGAAAATTCTAGAGAGAATTTTAAAAGCTTCAAGAGAATTTCAACAATTTTGAGAGGGATTTGAAAAGTTTCAATGGGAATGGGAAGAATTGGGACAAAAATTGGAAAATTTTTAAGGGACTTTGAAAAAATTTCAACTGGAATTTTAGCCATTTTTTGACGTGAAATTGTAAACATGTGGCCAGGGATTTTGAAAATTCTAGAGAGAATTTTAAAAGCTTCAAGAGAATTTCAACAATTTGGAGAGGGATTTGAAAAGTTTCAATGGGAATGGGAAGAATTGGGACAAAAATTGGAAAATTTTTAAGGGACTTTGAAAAAATTTCAACTGGAATTTTAGCCATTTTGTTACGTGAAATTGTAAACATGTGGACATGGATTTTGAAAATTCTAGAGAGAATTTTAAAAGCTTTAACAGAATTTCAACAATTTTGAGAGGGATTTGAAAAGTTTCAATGGGAATGGGAAGAATTGGGACAAAAATTGGAAAATTTTTAAGGGACTTTGAAAAAATTTCAACTGGAATTTTAGCCATTTTTTGACATGAAATTGTAAACATGTGGACATGGATTTTGAAAATTCTAGAGAGAATTTTAAAAGCTTCAAGAGAATTTCAACAATTTTGAGAGGGATTTGAAAAGTTTCAATGGGAATGGGAAGAATTGGGACAAAAATTGGAAAATTTTTAAGGGACTTTGAAAAAATTTCAACTGGAATTTTAGCCATTTTTTTACGTGAAATTGTAAACATGTGGACATGGATTTTGAAAATTCTAGAGAGAATTTTAAAAGCTTCAACAGAATTTCTACAATTTTGAGAGGGATTTGAAAAGTTTCAATGGGAATGGGAAGAATTGGGACAAAAATTGGAAAATTTTTAAGGGACTTTGAAAAAATTTCAACTGGAATTTTAGCAATTTTTTTATGTGAAATTGTAAACATGTGGCCATGGATTTTGAAAATTCTAGAGAGAATTTTAAAAGCTTCAAGAGAATTTCAACAATTTGGAGAGGGATTTGAAAAGTTTCAATGGGAATGGGAAGAATTGGGACAAAAATTGGAAAATTTTTAAGGGACTTTGAAAAAATTTCAACTGGAATTTTAGCCATTTTTTGACGTGAAATTGTAAACATGTGGACATGGATTTTGAAAATTCTAGAGAGAATTTTAAAAGCTTCAACAGAATTTCAACAATTTTGAGAGGGATTTGAAAAGTTTCAATGGGAATGGGAAGAATTGGGACAAAAATTGGAAAATTTTTAAGGGACTTTGAAAAAATTTCAACTGGAATTTTAGCCATTTTTTGACATGAAATTGTAAACATGTGGACATGGATTTTGAAAATTCTAGAGAGAATTTTAAAAGCTTCAACAGAATTTCAACAATTTTGAGAGGGATTTGAAAAGTTTCAATGGGAATGGGAAGAATTGGGACAAAAATTGGAAAATTTTGAAGGGACTTTGAAAAAATTTCAACTGGAATTTTAGCCATTTTTTTACGTGAAATTGTAAACATGTGGACATGGATTTTGAAAATTCTAGAGAGAATTTTAAAAGCTTCAAGAGAATTTCTACAATTTTGAGAGGGATTTGAAAAGTTTCAATGGGAATGGGAAGAATTGGGACAAAAATTGGAAAATTTTTAAGGGACTTTGAAAAAATTTCAACTGGAATTTTAGCAATTTTTTTATGTGAAATTGTAAACATGTGGACATGGATTTTGAAAATTCTAGAGAGAATTTTAAAAGCTTCAAGAGAATTTCAACAATTTTGAGAGGGATTTGAAAAGTTTCAATGGGAATGGGAAGAATTGGGACAAAAATTGGAAAATTTTTAAGGGACTTTGAAAAAATTTCAACTGGAATTTTAGCCATTTTTTGACGTGAAATTGTAAACGTGGACATGGATTTTGAAAATTCTAGAGAGAATTTTAAAAGCTTTAACAGAATTTCTACAATTTTGAGAGGGATTTGAAAAGTTTCAATGGGAATGGGAAGAATTGGGACAAAAATTGGAAAATTTTTAAGGGACTTTGAAAAAATTTCAACTGGAATTTTAGCCATTTTTTGACGTGAAATTGTAAGCATGTGGACATGGATTTTGAAAATTCTAGAGAGAATTTTAAAAGCTTCAACAGAATTTCAACAATTTTGAGAGGGATTTGAAAAGTTTCAATGGGAATGGGAAGAATTGGGACAAAAATTGGAAAATTTTTAAGGGACTTTGAAAAAATTTCAACTGGAATTTTAGAAATTTTTTATGTGAAATTGTAAACATGTGGACATGGATTTTGAAAATTCTAGAGAGAATTTTAAAAGCTTCAACAGAATTTCAACAATTTTGAGAGGAATTTGAAAAGTTTCAATGGGAATGGGAAGAATTGGGACAAAAATTGGAAAATTTTTAAGGGACTTTGAAAAAATTTCAACTGGAATTTTAGCAATTTTTTTATGTGAAATTGTAAACATGTGGCCATGGATTTTGAAAATTCTAGAGAGAATTTTAAAAGCTTCAAGAGAATTTCAACAATTTTGAGAGGGATTTGAAAAGTTTCAATGGGAATGGGAAGAATTGGGACAAAAATTGGAAAATTTTTAAGGGACTTTGAAAAAATTTCAACTGGAATTTTAGCCATTTTTTGACGTGAAATTGTAAACATGTGGACATGGATTTTGAAAATTCTAGAGAGAATTTTAAAAGCTTCAAGAGAATTTCAACAATTTTGAGAGGGATTTGAAAAGTTTCAATGGGAATGGGAAGAATTGGGACAAAAATTGGAAAATTTTTAAGGGACTTTGAAAAAATTTCAACTGGAATTTTAGCCATTTTTTGACGTGAAATTGTAAACATGTGGCCAGGGATTTTGAAAATTCTAGAGAGAATTTTAAAAGCTTCAAGAGAATTTCAACAATTTGGAGAGGGATTTGAAAAGTTTCAATGGGAATGGGAAGAATTGGGACAAAAATTGGAAAATTTTTAAGGGACTTTGAAAAAATTTCAACTGGAATTTTAGCCATTTTGTTACGTGAAATTGTAAACATGTGGACATGGATTTTGAAAATTCTAGAGAGAATTTTAAAAGCTTCAAGAGAATTTCAACAATTTTGAGAGGGATTTGAAAAGTTTCAATGGGAATGGGAAGAATTGGGACAAAAATTGGAAAATTTTTAAGGGACTTTGAAAAAATTTCAACTGGAATTTTAGCAGTTTTTTGACGTGAAATTGTAAACATGTGGCCATGGATTTTGAAAATTCTAGAGAGAATTTTAAAAGCTTCAAGAGAATTTCAACAATTTTGAGAGGGATTTGAAAAGTTTCAATGGGAATGGGAAGAATTGGGACAAAAATTGGAAAATTTTTAAGGGACTTTGAAAAAATTTCAACTGGAATTTTAGCCATTTTTTGACATGAAATTGTAAACATGTGGCCATGGATTTTGAAAATTCTAGAGAGAATTTTAAAAGCTTTAACAGAATTTCTACAATTTTGAGAGGGATTTGAAAAGTTTCAATGGGAATGGGAAGAATTGGGACAAAAATTGGAAAATTTTTCAGGGACTTTGAAAAAATTTCAACTGGAATTTTAGCAATTTTTTGACGTGAAATTGTAAACATGTGGCCATGGATTTTGAAAATTCTAGAGAGAATTTTAAAAGCTTCAACAGAATTTCAACAATTTTGAGAGGGATTTGAAAAGTTTCAATGGGAATGGGAAGAATTGGGACAAAAATTGGAAAATTTTTAAGGGACTTTGAAAAAATTTCAACTGGAATTTTAGCATTTTTTTTACGTGAAATTGTAAACATGTGGACATGGATTTTGAAAATTCTAGAGAGAATTTTAAAAGCTTCAAGAGAATTTCAACAATTTTGAGAGGGATTTGAAAAGTTTCAATGGGAATGGGATAATTGGGACAAAAATTGGAAAATTTTTAAGGGACTTTGAAAAAATTTCAACTGGAATTTTAGCCATTTTTTGACGTGAAATTGTAAACATGTGGCCATGGATTTTGAAAATTCTAGAGAGAATTTTAAAAGCTTCAAGAGAATTTCAACAATTTTGAGAGGGATTTGAAAAGTTTCAATGGGAATGGGAAGAATTGGGACAAAAATTGGAAAATTTTTAAGGGACTTTGAAAAAATTTCAACTGGAATTTTAGCATTTTTTTACGTGAAATTGTAAACATGTGGCCATGGATTTTGAAAATTCTAGAGAGAATTTTAAAAGCTTCAACAGAATTTCAACAATTTTGAGAGGGATTTGAAAAGTTTCAATGGGAATGGGAAGAATTGGGACAAAAATTGGAAAATTTTTAAGGGACTTTGAAAAAATTTCAACTGGAATTTTAGCCATTTTGTTACGTGAAATTGTAAACATGTGGACATGGATTTTGAAAATTCTAGAGAGAATTTTAAAAGCTTTAACAGAATTTCAACAATTTTGAGAGGAATTTGAAAAGTTTCAATGGGAATGGGAAGAATTGGGACAAAAATTGGAAAATTTTTAAGGGACTTTGAAAAAATTTCAACTGGAATTTTAGCCATTTTTTGACGTGAAATTGTAAACATGTGGACATGGATTTCGAAAATTCTAGAGAGAATTTTAAAAGCTTCAAGAGAATTTCAACAATTTTGAGAGGGATTTGAAAAGTTTCAATGGGAATGGGAAGAATTGGGACAAAAATTGGAAAATTTTTAAGGGACTTTGAAAAAATTTCAACTGGAATTTTAGCCATTTTTTGACGTGAAATTGTAAACATGTGGACATGGATTTTGAAAATTCTAGAGAGAATTTTAAAAGCTTCAACAGAATTTCAACAATTTTGAGAGGGATTTGAAAAGTTTCAATGGGAATGGGAAGAATTGGGACAAAACTTGGAAAACTTTTAAGGGACTTTGAAAAAATTTCAACTGGAATTTTAGCAATTTTTTGACGTGAAATTGTAAACATGTGGCCATGGATTTTGAAAATTCTAGAGAGAATTTTAAAAGCTTTAACAGAATTTCAACAATTTTGAGAGGGATTTGAAAAGTTTCAATGGGAATGGGAAGAATTGGGACAAAAATTGGAAAATTTTTAAGGGACTTTGAAAAAATTTCAACTGGAATTTTAGCCATTTTTTTATGTGAAATTGTAAACATGTGGCCATGGATTTTGAAAATTCTAGAGAGAATTTTAAAAGCTTCAAGAGAATTTCAACAATTTTGAGAGGGATTTGAAAAGTTTCAATGGGAATGGGAAGAATTGGGACTAAAATTGGAAAATTTTTAAGGGACTTTGAAAAAATTTCAACTGGAATTTTAGCCATTTTTTGACGTGAAATTGTAAACATGTGGCCATGGATTTTGAAAATTCTAGAGAGAATTTTAAAAGCTTCAACAGAATTTCAACAATTTTGAGAGGGATTTGAAAAGTTTCAATGGGAATGGGAAGAATTGGGACAAAAATTGGAAAATTTTTAAGGGACTTTGAAAAAATTTCAACTGGAATTTTAGCCATTTTGTTACGTGAAATTGTAAACATGTGGACATGGATTTTGAAAATTCTAGAGAGAATTTTAAAAGCTTTAACAGAATTTCAACAATTTTGAGAGGAATTTGAAAAGTTTCAATGGGAATGGGAAGAATTGGGACAAAAATTGGAAAATTTTTAAGGGACTTTGAAAAAATTTCAACTGGAATTTTAGCAATTTTTTGACGTGAAATAGTAAACATGTGGACATGGATTTTGAAAATTCTAGAGAGAATTTTAAAAGCTTCAAGAGAATTTCAACAATTTTGAGAGGGATTTGAAAAGTTTCAATGGGAATGGGAAGAATTGGGACAAAAATTGGAAAATTTTTAAGGGACTTTGAAAAAATTTCAACTGGAATTTTAGCCATTTTTTGACGTGAAATTGTAAACATGTTGAAGTGGATTTTGAAAATTCTAGAGAGAATTTTAAAAGCTTCAACAGAATTTCAACAATTTTGAGAGGGATTTGAAAAGTTTCAATGGGAATGGGAAGAATTGGGACAAAACTTGGAAAACTTAAGGGACTTTGAAAAAATTTCAACTGGAATTTTAGCAATTTTTTGACGTGAAATTGTAAACATGTGGCCATGGATTTTGAAAATTCTAGAGAGAATTTTAAAAGCTTTAACAGAATTTCAACAATTTTGAGAGGGATTTGAAAAGTTTCAATGGGAATGGGAAGAATTGGGACAAAAATTGGAAAATTTTTAAGGGACTTTGAAAAAATTTCAACTGGAATTTTAGCCATTTTGTTACGTGAAATTGTAAACATGTGGCCAGGGATTTTGAAAATTCTAGAGAGAATTTTAAAAGCTTCAACAGAATTTCAACAATTTTGAGAGGAATTTGAAAAGTTTCAATGGGAATGGGAAGAATTGGGACAAAAATTGGAAAATTTTTAAGGGACTTTGAAAAAATTTCAACTGGAATTTTAGCCATTTTGTTACGTGAAATTGTAAACATGTGGCCATGGATTTTGAAAATTCTAGAGAGAATTTTAAAAGCTTCAAGAGAATTTCAACAATTTTGAGAGGGATTTGAAAAGTTTCAATGGGAATGGGAAGAATTGGGACAAAAATTGGAAAATTTTTAAGGGACTTTGAAAAAATTTCAACTGGAATTTTAGCATTTTTTTTACGTGAAATTGTAAACATGTGGACATGGATTTTGAAAATTCTAGAGAGAATTTTAAAAGCTTCAACAGAATTTCAACAATTTTGAGAGGGATTTGAAAAGTTTCAATGGGAATGGGAAGAATTGGGACAAAAATTGGAAAATTTTTAAGGGACTTTGAAAAAATTTCAACTGGAATTTTAGAAATTTTTTGACGTGAAATTGTAAACATGTGGACATGGATTTTGAAAATTCTAGAGAGAATTTTAAAAGCTTCAACAGAATTTCAACAATTTTGAGAGGAATTTGAAAAGTTTCAATGGGAATGGGAAGAATTGGGACAAAAATTGGAAAATTTTTAAGGGACTTTGAAAAAATTTCAACTGGAATTTTAGCAATTTTTTTATGTGAAATTGTAAACATGTGGCCATGGATTTTGAAAATTCTAGAGAGAATTTTAAAAGCTTCAAGAGAATTTCAACAATTTTGAGAGGGATTTGAAAAGTTTCAATGGGAATGGGAAGAATTGGGACAAAAATTGGAAAATTTTTAAGGGACTTTGAAAAAATTTCAACTGGAATTTTAGCCATTTTGTTACGTGAAATTGTAAACATGTGGACATGGATTTTGAAAATTCTAGAGAGAATTTTAAAAGCTTCAAGAGAATTTCAACAATTTTGAGAGGGATTTGAAAAGTTTCAATGGGAATGGGAAGAATTGGGACAAAAATTGGAAAATTTTTAAGGGACTTTGAAAAAATTTCAACTGGAATTTTAGCCATTTTTTGACGTGAAATTGTAAACATGTGGCCAGGGATTTTGAAAATTCTAGAGAGAATTTTAAAAGCTTCAAGAGAATTTCAACAATTTGGAGAGGGATTTGAAAAGTTTCAATGGGAATGGGAAGAATTGGGACAAAAATTGGAAAATTTTTAAGGGACTTTGAAAAAATTTCAACTGGAATTTTAGCAGTTTTTTGACGTGAAATTGTAAACATGTGGCCATGGATTTTGAAAATTCTAGAGAGAATTTTAAAAGCTTCAAGAGAATTTCAACAATTTTGAGAGGGATTTGAAAAGTTTCAATGGGAATGGGAAGAATTGGGACAAAAATTGGAAAATTTTTAAGGGACTTTGAAAAAATTTCAACTGGAATTTTAGCCATTTTTTGACATGAAATTGTAAACATGTGGCCATGGATTTTGAAAATTCTAGAGAGAATTTTAAAAGCTTTAACAGAATTTCTACAATTTTGAGAGGGATTTGAAAAGTTTCAATGGGAATGGGAAGAATTGGGACAAAAATTGGAAAATTTTTCAGGGACTTTGAAAAAATTTCAACTGGAATTTTAGCAATTTTTTTATGTGAAATTGTAAACATGTGGACATGGATTTTGAAAATTCTAGAGAGAATTTTAAAAGCTTCAACAGAATTTCAACAATTTTGAGAGGGATTTGAAAAGTTTCAATGGGAATGGGAAGAATTGGGACAAAAATTGGAAAATTTTTAAGGGACTTTGAAAAAATTTCAACTGGAATTTTAGCATTTTTTTTACGTGAAATTGTAAACATGTGGCCATGGATTTTGAAAATTCTAGAGAGAATTTTAAAAGCTTCAAGAGAATTTCAACAATTTTGAGAGGGATTTGAAAAGTTTCAATGGGAATGGGAAGAATTGGGACAAAAATTGGAAAATTTTTAAGGGACTTTGAAAAAATTTCAACTGGAATTTTAGCCATTTTTTGACGTGAAATTGTAAACATGTGGCCATGGATTTTGAAAATTCTAGAGAGAATTTTAAAAGCTTCAAGAGAATTTCAACAATTTTGAGAGGGATTTGAAAAGTTTCAATGGGAATGGGAAGAATTGGGACAAAAATTGGAAAATTTTTAAGGGACTTTGAAAAAATTTCAACTGGAATTTTAGCATTTTTTTTACGTGAAATTGTAAACATGTGGCCATGGATTTTGAAAATTCTAGAGAGAATTTTAAAAGCTTCAACAGAATTTCAACAATTTTGAGAGGGATTTGAAAAGTTTCAATGGGAATGGGAAGAATTGGGACAAAAATTGGAAAATTTTTAAGGGACTTTGAAAAAATTTCAACTGGAATTTTAGCCATTTTGTTACGTGAAATTGTAAACATGTGGACATGGATTTTGAAAATTCTAGAGAGAATTTTAAAAGGTTCAACAGAATTTCAACAATTTTGAGAGGGATTTGAAAAGTTCCAATGGGAATGGGAAGAATTGGGACAAAAATTGGAAAATTTTTAAGGGACTTTGAAAAAATTTCAACTGGAATTTTAGCCATTTTTTGACGTGAAATTGTAAACATGTGGACATGGATTTTGAAAATTCTAGAGAGAATTTTAAAAGCTTCAAGAGAATTTCAACAATTTTGAGAGGGATTTGAAAAGTTTCAATGGGAATGGGAAGAATTGGGACAAAACTTGGAAAACTTTTAAGGGACTTTGAAAAAATTTCAACTGGAATTTTAGCAATTTTTTGACGTGAAATTGTAAACATGTGGCCATGGATTTTGAAAATTCTAGAGAGAATTTTAAAAGCTTTAACAGAATTTCAACAATTTTGAGAGGGATTTGAAAAGTTTCAATGGGAATGGGAAGAATTGGGACAAAAATTGGAAAATTTTTAAGGGACTTTGAAAAAATTTCAACTGGAATTTTAGCCATTTTTTTATGTGAAATTGTAAACATGTGGCCATGGATTTTGAAAATTCTAGAGAGAATTTTAAAAGCTTCAAGAGAATTTCAACAATTTTGAGAGGGATTTGAAAAGTTTCAATGGGAATGGGAAGAATTGGGACTAAAATTGGAAAATTTTTAAGGGACTTTGAAAAAATTTCAACTGGAATTTTAGCCATTTTTTGACGTGAAATTGTAAACATGTGGCCATGGATTTTGAAAATTCTAGAGAGAATTTTAAAAGCTTCAACAGAATTTCAACAATTTTGAGAGGGATTTGAAAAGTTTCAATGGGAATGGGAAGAATTGGGACAAAAATTGGAAAATTTTTAAGGGACTTTGAAAAAATTTCAACTGGAATTTTAGCCATTTTGTTACGTGAAATTGTAAACATGTGGACATGGATTTTGAAAATTCTAGAGAGAATTTTAAAAGCTTTTACAGAATTTCAACAATTTTGAGAGGAATTTGAAAAGTTTCAATGGGAATGGGAAGAATTGGGACAAAAATTGGAAAATTTTTAAGGGACTTTGAAAAAATTTCAACTGGAATTTTAGCCATTTTTTGACGTGAAATTGTAAACATGTGTACATGGATTTTGAAAATTCTAGAGAGAATTTTAAAAGCTTCAAGAGAATTTCAACAATTTTGAGAGGGATTTGAAAAGTTTCAATGGGAATGGGAAGAATTGGGACAAAAATTGGAAAATTTTTAAGGGACTTTGAAAAAATTTCAACTGGAATTTTAGCCATTTTTTGACGTGAAATTGTAAACATGTGGCCATGGATTTTGAAAATTCTAGAGAGAATTTTAAAAGCTTCAACAGAATTTCAACAATTTTGAGAGGGATTTGAAAAGTTTCAATGGGAATGGGAAGAATTGGGACAAAACTTGGAAAACTTTTAAGGGACTTTGAAAAAATTTCAACTGGAATTTTAGCAATTTTTTGACGTGAAATTGTAAACATGTGGCCATGGATTTTGAAAATTCTAGAGAGAATTTTAAAAGCTTCAAGAGAATTTCAACAATTTTGAGAGGGATTTGAAAAGTTTCAATGGGAATGGGAAGAATTGGGACAAAAATTGGAAAATTTTTAAGGGACTTTGAAAAAATTTCAACTGGAATTTTAGCCATTTTTTGACGTGAAATTGTAAACATGTGGCCATGGATTTTGAAAATTCTAGAGAGAATTTTAAAAGCTTCAACAGAATTTCAACAATTTGGAGAGGGATTTGAAAAGTTTCAATGGGAATGGGAAGAATTGGGACAAAAATTGGAAAATTTTTAAGGGACTTTGAAAAAATTTCAACTGGAATTTTAGCATTTTTTTGACGTGAAATTGTAAACATGTGGACATGGATTTTGAAAATTCTAGAGAGAATTTTAAAAGCTTCAAGAGAATTTCAACAATTTTGAGAGGGATTTGAAAAGTTTCAATGGGAATGGGAAGAATTGGGACAAAAATTGGAAAATTTTTAAGGGACTTTGAAGAAATGTCAACTGGAATTTTAGCCATTTTGTTACGTGAAATTGTAAACATGTGGACATGGATTTTGAAAATTCTAGAGAGAATTTTAAAAGCTTTAACAGAATTTCAACAATTTTGAGAGGAATTTGAAAAGTTTCAATGGGAATGGGAAGAATTGGGACAAAAATTGGAAAATTTTTAAGGGACTTTGAAAAAATTTCAACTGGAATTTTAGCATTTTTTTGACGTGAAATTGTAAACATGTGGCCATGGATTTTGAAAATTCTAGAGAGAATTTTAAAAGCTTCAAGAGAATTTCAACAATTTTGAGAGGGATTTGAAAAGTTTCAATGGGAATGGGAAGAATTGGGACAAAAATTGGAAAATTTTTAAGGGACTTTGAAAAAATTTCAACTGGAATTTTAGCATTTTTTTGACGTGAAATTGTAAACATGTGGACATGGATTTTGAAAATTCTAGAGAGAATTTTAAAAGCTTCAAGAGAATTTAAACAATTTTGAGAGGGATTTGAAAAGTTTCAATGGGAATGGGAAGAATTGGGACAAAAATTGGAAAATTTTTAAGGGACTTTGAAAAAATTTCAACTGGAATTTTAGCCATTTTGTTACGTGAAATTGTAAACATGTGGACATGGATTTTGAAAATTCTAGAGAGAATTTTAAAAGCTTTAACAGAATTTCTACAATTTTGAGAGGGATTTGAAAAGTTTCAATGGGAATGGGAAGAATTGGGACAAAAATTGGAAAATTTTTAAGGGACTTTGAAAAAATTTCAACTGGAATTTTAGCAATTTTTTGACGTGAAATTGTAAACATGTGGACATGGATTTTGAAAATTCTAGAGAGAATTTTAAAAGCTTCAAGAGAATTTCAACAATTTTGAGAGGGATTTGAAAAGTTTCAATGGGAATGGGAAGAATTGGGACAAAAATTGGAAAATTTTTAAGGGACTTTGAAAAAATTTCAACTGGAATTTTAGCCATTTTTTGACGTGAAATTGTAAACATGTGGCCATGGATTTTGAAAATTCTAGAGAGAATTTTAAAAGCTTTAACAGAATTTCAACAATTTTGAGAGGGATTTGAAAAGTTTCAATGGGAATGGGAAGAATTGGGACAAAAATTGGAAAATTTTTAAGGGACTTTGAAAAAATTTCAACTGGAATTTTAGCAATTATTTGACGTGAAATTGTAAACATGTGGACATGGATTTTGAAAATTCTAGAGAGAATTTTAAAAGCTTCAACAGAATTTCAACAATTTTGAGAGGAATTTGAAAAGTTTCAATGGGAATGGGAAGAATTGGGACAAAAATTGGAAAATTTTTAAGGGACTTTGAAAAAATTTCAACTGGAATTTTAGCATTTTTTTGACGTGAAATTGTAAACATGTGGACATGGATTTTGAAAATTCTAGAGAGAATTTTAAAAGGTTCAACAGAATTTCAACAATTTTGAGAGGGATTTGAAAAGTTTCAATGGGAATGGGAAGAATTGGGACAAAATTTGGAAAATTTTTAAGGGACTTTGAAAAAATTTCAACTGGAATTTTAGCCATTTTGTTACGTGAAATTGTAAACATGTGGACATGGATTTTGAAAATTCTAGAGAGAATTTTAAAAGCTTTAACAGAATTTCAACAATTTTGAGAGGAATTTGAAAAGTTTCAATGGGAATGGGAAGAATTGGGACAAAAATTGGAAAATTTTTAAGGGACTTTGAAAAAATTTCAACTGGAATTTTAGCCATTTTGTTACGTGAAATTGTAAACATGTGGCCATGGATTTTGAAAATTCTAGAGAGAATTTTAAAAGCTTCAAGAGAATTTCAACAATTTTGAGAGGGATTTGAAAAGTTTCAATGGGAATGGGAAGAATTGGGACAAAAATTGGAAAATTTTTAAGGGACTTTGAAAAAATTTCAACTGGAATTTTAGCCATTTTGTTACGTGAAATTGTAAACATGTGTACATGGATTTTGAAAATTCTAGAGAGAATTTTAAAAGCTTCAACAGAATTTCAACAATTTTGAGAGGGATTTGAAAAGTTTCAATGGGAATGGGAAGAATTGGGACAAAAATTGGAAAATTTTTCAGGGACTTTGAAAAAATTTCAACTGGAATTTTAGCAATTCTTTGACGTGAAATTGTAAACATGTGGACATGGATTTTGAAAATTCTAGAGAGAATTTTAAAAGCTTCAAGAGAATTTCAACAATTTTGAGAGGAATTTGAAAAGTTTCAATGGGAATGGGAAGAATTGGGACAAAAATTGGAAAATTTTTAAGGGACTTTGAAAAAATTTCAACTGGAATTTTAGCCATTTTTTGACGTGAAATTGTAAACATGTGGCCATGCATTTTGAAAATTCTAGAGAGAATTTTAAAAGCTTCAAGAGAATTTCAACAATTTTGAGAGGGATTTGAAAAGTTTCAATGGGAATGGGAAGAATTGGGACAAAACTTGGAAAATTTTTAAGGGACTTTGAAAAAATTTCAACTGGAATTTTAGCCATTTTTTGACGTGAAATTGTAAACATGTGGCCAGGGATTTTGAAAATTCTAGAGAGAATTTTAAAAGCTTCAACAAAATTTCAACAATTTTGAGAGGGATTTGAAAAGTTTCAATGGGAATGGGAAGAATTGGGACAAAAATTGGAAAATTTTTAAGGGACTTTGAAAAAATTTCAACTGGAATTTTAGCAATTTTTTGACGTGAAATTGTAAACATGTGCCCATGGATTTTAGAAATTCTAGAGAGAATTTTAAAAGCTTCAAGAGAATTTCAACAATTTTGAGAGGGATTTGAAAAGTTTCAATGGGAATGGGAAGAATTGGGACAAAAATTGGAAAATTTTTAAGGGACTTTGAAAAAATTTCAACTGGAATTTTAGCATTTTTTTGACGTGAAATTGTAAACATGTGGACATGGATTTTGAAAATTCTAGAGAGAATTTTAAAAGGTTCAACAGAATTTCAACAATTTTGAGAGGGATTTGAAAAGTTTCAATGGGAATGGGAAGAATTGGGACAAAAATTGGAAAATTTTTAAGGGACTTTGAAAAAATTTCAACTGGAATTTTAGCAATTTTTTGACGTGAAATTGTAAACATGTGGACATGGATTTTGAAAATTCTAGAGAGAATTTTAAAAGCTTCAAGAGAATTTCAACAATTTTGAGAGGGATTTGAAAAGTTTCAATGGGAATGGGAAGAATTGGGACAAAAATTGGAAAATTTTTAAGGGACTTTGAAGAAATGTCAACTGGAATTTTAGCCATTTTTTGACGTGAAATTGTAAACATGTGGACATGGATTTTGAAAATTCTAGAGAGAATTTTAAAAGCTTTAACAGAATTTCAACAATTTTGAGAGGAATTTGAAAAGTTTCAATGGGAATGGGAAGAATTGGGACAAAAATTGGAAAATTTTTAAGGGACTTTGAAAAAATTTCAACTGGAATTTTAGCCATTTTTTGACGTGAAATTGTAAACATGTGGACATGGATTTTGAAAATTCTAGAGAGAATTTTAAAAGCTTCAAGAGAATTTCAACAATTTTGAGAGGGATTTGAAAAGTTTCAATGGGAATGGGATGAATTGGGACAAAAATTGGAAAATTTTTAAGGGACTTTGAAAAAATTTCAACTGGAATTTTAGCCATTTTTTGACGTGAAATTGTAAACATGTGGCCAGGAATTTTGAAAATTCTAGAGAGAATTTTAAAAGCTTCAACAGAATTTCAACAATTTGGAGAGGGATTTGAAAAGTTTCAATGGGAATGGGAAGAATTGGGACAAAAATTGGAAAATTTTTAAGGGACTTTGAAAAAATTTCAACTGGAATTTTAGCTTTTTTTTTACGTAAAATTGTAAACAAGTGGCCATGGATTTTGAAAATTCTAGAGAGAATTTTAAAAGCTTCAAGAGAATTTCAACAATTTTGAGAGGGATTTGAAAAATTTCAGTGGGAATGGGAAGAATTGGGACAAAAATTGGAAAATTTTTAAGGGACTTTGAAAAAATTTCAACTGGAATTTTAGCAATTTTTTGACGTGAAATTGTAAACATGTGGACATGGATTTTGAAAATTCTAGAGAGAATTTTAAAAGGTTCAACAGAATTTCAACAATTTTGAGAGGGATTTGAAAAGTTTCAATGGGAATGGGAAGAATTGGGACAAAAATTGGAAAATTTTTAAGGGACTTTGAAAAAATGTCAACTGGAATTTTAGCAATTTTTTGACGTGAAATTGTAAACATGTGGACATGGATTTTGAAAATTCTAGAGAGAATTTTAAAAGGTTCAACAGAATTTCAACAATTTGGAGAGGGATTTGAAAAGTTTCAATGGGAATGGGAAGAATTGGGACAAAAATTGGAAAATTTTTAAGGGACTTTGAAAAAATTTCAACTGGAATTTTAGCCATTTTTTGACGTGAAATTGTAAACATGTGGACATGGATTTTGAAAATTCTAGAGAGAATTTTAAAAGCTTCAAGAGAATTTCAACAATTTTGAGAGGGATTTGAAAAGTTTCAATGGGAATGGGAAGAATTGGGACAAAAATTGGAAAATTTTTAAGGGACTTTGAAAAAATTTCAACTGGAATTTTAGCCATTTTTTGAAGTGAAATTGTAAACATGTGGACATGGATTTTGAAAATTCTAGAGAGAATTTTAAAAGGTTCAACAGAATTTCAACAATTTTGAGAGGAATTTGAAAAGTTTCAATGGGAATGGGAAGAATTGGGACAAAAATTGGAAAATTTTTAAGGGACTTTGAAAAAATTTCAACTGGAATTTTAGCCATTTTTTGACGTGAAATTGTAAACATGTGGACATGGATTTTGAAAATTCTAGAGAGAATTTTAAAAGGTTCAACAGAATTTCAACAATTTTGAGAGGGATTTGAAAAGTTTCAATGGGAATGGGAAGAATTGGGACAAAAATTGGAAAATTTTTAAGGGACTTTGAAAAAATTTCAACTGGAATTTTAGCCATTTTTTGACGTGAAATTGTAAACATGTGGCCATGGATTTTGAAAATTCTAGAGAGAATTTTAAAAGCTTCAACAGAATTTCAACAATTTTGAGAGGGATTTGAAAAGTTTCCATGGGAATGGGAAGAATTGGGACAAAAATTGGAAAATTTTTAAGGGACTTTGAAAAAATTTCAACTGGAATTTTAGCAATTTTTTGACGTGAAATTGTAAACATGTGGACATGGATTTTGAAAATTCTAGAGAGAATTTTAAAAGCTTCAAGAGAATTTCAACAATTTTGAGAGGGATTTGAAAAGTTTCAATGGGAATGGGAAGAATTGGGACAAAAATTGGAAAATTTTTAAGGGACTTTGAAAAAATTTCAACTGGAATTTTAGCCATTTTTTGACGTGAAATTGTAAACATGTGGCCATGGATTTTGAAAATTCTAGAGAGAATTTTAAAAGCTTCAAGAGAATTTCAACCATTTTGAGAGGGATTTGAAAAGTTTCAATGGGAATGGGAAGAATTGGGACAAAAATTGGAAAACTTTTCAGGGACTTTGAAAAAATTTCAACTGGAATTTTAGCCATTTTTTGACGTGAAATTGTAAACATGTGGACATGGATTTTGAAAATTCTAGAGAGAATTTTAAAAACTTCAACAGAATTTCTACAATTTTGAGAGGGATTTGAAAAGTTTCAATGGGAATGGGAAGAATTGGGACAAAAATTGGAAAATTTTTAAGGGACTTTGAAAAAATTTCAACTGGAATTTAGCAATTTTTTTATGTGAAATTGTAAACATGTGGACATGGATTTTGAAAATTCTAGAGAGAATTTTAAAAGCTTCAAGAGAATTTCAACAATTTTGAGAGGGATTTGAAAAGTTTCAATGGGAATGGGAAGAATTGGGACAAAAATTGGAAAACTTTTAAGGGACTTTGAAAAAATTTCAACTGGAATTTTAGCAATTTTTTTATGTGAAATTGTAAACATGTGGACATGGATTTTGAAAATTCTAGAGAGAATTTTAAAAGCTTCAAGAGAATTTCAACAATTTTGAGAGGGATTTGAAAAGTTTCAATGGGAATGGGAAGAATTGGGACAAAAATTGGAAAATTTTGAAGGGACTTGGAAAAAATTTCAACTGGAATTTTAGCAATTTTTTGACGTGAAATTGTAAACATGTGGACATGGATTTTGAAAATTCTAGAGAGAATTTTAAAAGCTTCAAGAGAATTTCAACAATTTTGAGAGGGATTTGAAAAGTTTCAATGGGAATGGGAAGAATTGGGACAAAAATTGGAAAATTTTTAAGGGACTTTGAAAAAATTTCAACTGGAATTTTAGCCATTTTTTGACGTGAAATTGTAAACATGTGGCCAGGAATTTTGAAAATTCTAGAGAGAATTTTAAAAGCTTCAACAGAATTTCAACAATTTGGAGAGGGATTTGAAAAGTTTCAATGGGAATGGGAAGAATTGGGACAAAAATTGGAAAATTTTTAAGGGACTTTGAAAAAATTTCAACTGGAATTTTAGCTTTTTTTTTACGTAAAATTGTAAACAAGTGGCCATGGATTTTGAAAATTCTAGAGAGAATTTTAAAAGCTTCAAGAGAATTTCAACAATTTTGAGAGGGATTTGAAAAATTTCAGTGGGAATGGGAAGAATTGGGACAAAAATTGGAAAATTTTTAAGGGACTTTGAAAAAATTTCAACTGGAATTTTAGCAATTTTTTGACGTGAAATTGTAAACATGTGGACATGGATTTTGAAAATTCTAGAGAGAATTTTAAAAGCTTCAACAGAATTTCAACAATTTTGAGAGGGATTTGAAAAGTTTCAATGGGAATGGGAAGAATTGGGACAAAAATTGGAAAATTTTTAAGGGACTTTGAAAAAATTTCAACTGGAATTTTAGCAATTTTTTGACGTGAAATTGTAAACATGTGGACATGGATTTTGAAAATTCTAGAGAGAATTTTAAAAGGTTCAACAGAATTACAACAATTTGGAGAGGGATTTGAAAAGTTTCAATGGGAATGGGAAGAATTGGGACAAAAATTGGAAAATTTTTAAGGGACTTTGAAAAATTTCAACTGGAATTTTAGCCATTTTTTGACGTGAAATTGTAAACATGTGGACATGGATTTTGAAAATTCTAGAGAGAATTTTAAAAGCTTCAACAGAATTTCAACAATTTTGAGAGGGATTTGAAAAGTTTCAATGGGAATGGGAAGAATTGGGACAAAAATTGGAAAATTTTTAAGAGACTTTGAAAAAATTTCAACTGGAATTTTAGCCATTTTTTGAAGTGAAATTGTAAACATGTGGACATGGATTTTGAAAATTCTAGAGAGAATTTTAAAAGGTTCAACAGAATTTCAACAATTTTGAGAGGAATTTGAAAAGTTTCAATGGGAATGGGAAGAATTGGGACAAAAATTGGAAAATTTTTAAGGGACTTTGAAAAAATTTCAACTGGAATTTTAGTCATTTTTTGACGTGAAATTGTAAACATGTGGACATGGATTTTGAAAATTCTAGAGAGAATTTTAAAAGGTTCAACAGAATTTCAACAATTTTGAGAGGGATTTGAAAAGTTTCAATGGGAATGGGAAGAATTGGGACAAAAATTGGAAAACTTTTAAGGGACTTTGAAAAAATTTCAACTGGAATTTTAGCCATTTTTTGACGTGAAATTGTAAACATGTGGCCATGGATTTTGAAAATTCTAGAGAGAATTTTAAAAGCTTCAACAGAATTTCAACAATTTTGAGAGGGATTTGAAAAGTTTCCATGGGAATGGGAAGAATTGGGACAAAAATTGGAAAATTTTTAAGGGACTTTGAAAAAATTTCAACTGGAATTTTAGCAATTTTTTGACGTGAAATTGTAAACATGTGGACATGGATTTTGAAAATTCTAGAGAGAATTTTAAAAGCTTCAAGAGAATTTCAACAATTTTGAGAGGGATTTGAAAAGTTTCAATGGGAATGGGAAGAATTGGGACAAAAATTGGAAAATTTTTAAGGGACTTTGAAAAAATTTCAACTGGAATTTTAGCCATTTTTTGACGTGAAATTGTAAACATGTGGCCATGGATTTTGAAAATTTTAGAGAGAATTTTAAAAGCTTCAAGAGAATTTCAACAATTTTGAGAGGGATTTGAAAAGTTTCAATGGGAATGGGAAGAATTGGGACAAAAATTGGAAAATTTTTAAGGGACTTTGAAAAAATTTCAACTGGAATTTTAGCTTTTTTTTTACGTAAAATTGTAAACAAGTGGCCATGGATTTTGAAAATTCTAGAGAGAATTTTAAAAGCTTCAAGAGAATTTCAACAATTTTGAGAGGGATTTGAAAAATTTCAGTGGGAATGGGAAGAATTGGGACAAAAATTGGAAAATTTTTAAGGGACTTTGAAAAAATTTCAACTGGAATTTTAGCCATTTTTTGACGTGAAATTGTAAACATGTGGCCATGGATTTTGAAAATTCTAGAGAGAATTTTAAAAGCTTCAACAGAATTTCAACAATTTTGAGAGGGATTTGAAAAGTTTCAATGGGAATGGGAAGAATTGGGACAAAAATTGGAAAATTTTTAAGGGACTTTGAAAAAATTTCAACTGGAATTTTAGCAATTTTTTTATGTGAAATTGTAAACATGTGGACATGGATTTTGAAAATTCTAGAGAGAATTTTAAAAGGTTCAACAGAATTTCAACAATTTTGAGAGGAATTTGAAAAGTTTCAATGGGAATGGGAAGAATTGGGACAAAAATTGGAAAATTTTTAAGGGACTTTGAAAAAATTTCAACTGGAATTTTAGTCATTTTTTGACGTGAAATTGTAAACATGTGGCCAGGAATTTTGAAAATTCTAGAGAGAATTTTAAAAGGTTCAACAGAATTTCAACAATTTTGAGAGGGATTTGAAAAGTTTCAATGGGAATGGGAAGAATTGGGACAAAAATTGGAAAATTTTTAAGGGACTTTGAAAAAATTTCAACTGGAATTTTAGCCATTTTTTGACGTGAAATTGTAAACATGTGGCCATGGATTTTGAAAATTCTAGAGAGAATTTTAAAAGCTTCAACAGAATTTCAACAATTTTGAGAGGGATTTGAAAAGTTTCCATGGGAATGGGAAGAATTGGGACAAAAATTGGAAAATTTTTAAGGGACTTTGAAAAAATTTCAACTGGAATTTTAGCAATTTTTTGACGTGAAATTGTAAACATGTGGACATGGATTTTGAAAATTCTAGAGAGAATTTTAAAAGCTTCAAGAGAATTTCAACAATTTTGAGAGGGATTTGAAAAGTTTCAATGGGAATGGGAAGAATTGGGACAAAAATTGGAAAATTTTTAAGGGACTTTGAAAAAATTTCAACTGGAATTTTAGCCATTTTTTGACGTGAAATTGTAAACATGTGGCCATGGATTTTGAAAATTCTAGAGAGAATTTTAAAAGCTTCAAGAGAATTTCAACAATTTTGAGAGGGATTTGAAAAGTTTCAATGGGAATGGGAAGAATTGGGACAAAAATTGGAAAACTTTTCAGGGACTTTGAAAAAATTTCAACTGGAATTTTAGCCATTTTTTGACGTGAAATTGTAAACATGTGGACATGGATTTTGAAAATTCTAGAGAGAATTTTAAAAGCTTCAACAGAATTTCAACAATTTGAGAGGGATTTGAAAAGTTTCAATGGGAATGGGAAGAATTGGGACAAAAATTGGAAAATTTTGAAGGGACTTGGAAAAAATTTCAACTGGAATTTTAGCAATTTTTTGACGTGAAATTGTAAACATGTGGCCATGGATTTTGAAAATTCTAGAGAGAATTTTAAAAGCTTCAAGAGAATTTCAACAATTTTGAGAGGGATTTGAAAAGTTTCAATGGGAATGGGAAGAATTGGGACAAAAATTGGAAAATTTTTAAGGGACTTTGAAAAAATTTCAACTGGAATTTTAGCCATTTTTTGACGTGAAATTGTAAACATGTGGCCAGGAATTTTGAAAATTCTAGAGAGAATTTTAAAAGCTTCAACAGAATTTCAACAATTTGGAGAGGGATTTGAAAAGTTTCAATGGGAATGGGAAGAATTGGGACAAAAATTGGAAAATTTTTAAGGGACTTTGAAAAAATTTCAACTGTAATTTTAGCTTTTTTTTTACGTAAAATTGTAAACAAGTGGCCATGGATTTTGAAAATTCTAGAGAGAATTTTAAAAGCTTCAAGAGAATTTCAACAATTTTGAGAGGGATTTGAAAAATTTCAGTGGGAATGGGAAGAATTGGGACAAAAATTGGAAAATTTTTAAGGGACTTTGAAAAAATTTCAACTGGAATTTTAGCCATTTTTGACGTGAAATTGTAAACATGTGGACATGGATTTTGAAAATTCTAGAGAGAATTTTAAAAGGTTCAACAGAATTTCAACAATTTTGAGAGGGATTTGAAAAGTTTCAATGGGAATGGAAGAATTGGGACAAAAATTGGAAATTTTTAAGGGACTTTGAAAAAATTTCAACTGGAATTTTAGCCATTTTTTGACGTGAAATTGTAAACATGTGGCCATGGATTTTGAAAATTCTAGAGAGAATTTTAAAAGCTTCAAGAGAATTTCAACAATTTGGAGAGGGATTTGAAAAGTTTCAATGGGAATGGGAAGAATTGGGACAAAAATTGGAAAATTTTTAAGGGACTTTGAAAAAATTTCAACTGGAATTTTAGCTTTTTTTTTACGTAAAATTGTAAACAAGTGGCCATGGATTTTGAAAATTCTAGAGAGAATTTTAAAAGCTTCAAGAGAATTTCAACAATTTTGAGAGGGATTTGAAAAATTTCAGTGGGAATGGGAAGAATTGGGACAAAAATTGGAAAATTTTTAAGGGACTTTGAAAAAATTTCAACTGGAATTTTAGCCATTTTTTGACGTGAAATTGTAAACATGTGGCCATGGATTTTGAAAATTCTAGAGAGAATTTTAAAAGCTTCAACAGAATTTCAACAATTTTGAGAGGGATTTGAAAAGTTTCAATGGGAATGGGAAGAATTGGGACAAAAATTGGAAAATTTTTAAGGGACTTTGAAAAAATTTCAACTGGAATTTTAGTCATTTTTTGACGTGAAATTGTAAACATGTGGACATGGATTTTGAAAATTCTAGAGAGAATTTTAAAAGGTTCAACAGAATTTCAACAATTTTGAGAGGGATTTGAAAAGTTTCAATGGGAATGGGAAGAATTGGGACAAAAATTGGAAAATTTTTAAGGGACTTTGAAAAAATTTCAACTGGAATTTTAGCCATTTTTTGACGTGAAATTGTAAACATGTGGCCATGGATTTTGAAAATTCTAGAGAGAATTTTAAAAGCTTCAACAGAATTTCAACAATTTTGAGAGGGATTTGAAAAGTTTCCATGGGAATGGGAAGAATTGGGACAAAAATTGGAAAATTTTTAAGGGACTTTGAAAAAATTTCAACTGGAATTTTAGCAATTTTTTGACGTGAAATTGTAAACATGTGGACATGGATTTTGAAAATTCTAGAGAGAATTTTAAAAGCTTCAAGAGAATTTCAACAATTTTGAGAGGGATTTGAAAAGTTTCAATGGGAATGGGAAGAATTGGGACAAAAATTGGAAAATTTTTAAGGGACTTTGAAAAAATTTCAACTGGAATTTTAGCCATTTTTTGACGTGAAATTGTGAACATGTGGCCATGGATTTTGAAAATTCTAGAGAGAATTTTAAAAGCTTCAAGAGAATTTCAACAATTTTGAGAGGGATTTGAAAAGTTTCAATGGGAATGGGAAGAATTGGGACAAAAATTGGAAAATTTTTAAGGGACTTTGAAAAAATTTCAACTGGAATTTTAGCCATTTTTTGACGTGAAATTGTAAACATGTGGCCATGGATTTTGAAAATTCTAGAGAGAATTTTAAAAGCTTCAACAGAATTTCAACAATTTTGAGAGGGATTTGAAAAGTTTCCATGGGAATGGGAAGAATTGGGACAAAAATTGGAAAATTTTTAAGGGACTTTGAAAAAATTTCAACTGGAATTTTAGCCATTTTTTGACGTGAAATTGTAAACATGTGGACATGGATTTTGAAAATTCTAGAGAGAATTTTAAAAGGTTCAACAGAATTTCAACAATTTTGAGAGGGATTTGAAAAGTTTCAATGGGAATGGGAAGAATTGGGACAAAAATTGGAAAATTTTTAAGGGACTTTGAAAAAATTTCAACTGAATTTTAAATTTCAACAATTTTGAGAGGGATTTGAAAAGTTTCCATGGGAATGGGAAGAATTGGGACAAAAATTGGAAAATTTTTAAGGGACTTTGAAAAAATTTCAACTGGAATTTTAGCAATTTTTTGACGTGAAATTGTAAACATGTGGACATGGATTTTGAAAATTCTAGAGAGAATTTAAAAGCTTCAAGAGAATTTCAACAATTTTGAGAGGGATTTGAAAAGTTTCAATGGGAATGGGAAGAATTGGGACAAAAATTGGAAAATTTTTAAGGGACTTTGAAAATTTGAGAGGGATTTGAAAAGTTTCAATGGGAATGGGAAGAATTGGGACAAAAATTGGAAAATTTTTAAGGGACTTTGAAAAAATTTCAACTGGAATTTTAGCCATTTTTTGACGTGAAATTGTGAACATGTGGCCATGGATTTTGAAAATTCTAGAGAGAATTTTAAAAGCTTCAAGAGAATTTCAACCATTTTGAGAGGGATTTGAAAAGTTTCAATGGGAATGGGAAGAATTGGGACAAAAATTGGAAAATTTTTAAGGGACTTTGAAAAAATTTCAACTGGAATTTTAGCCATTTTTTGACGTGAAATTGTAAACATGTGGCCATGGATTTTGAAAATTCTAGAGAGAATTTTAAAAGCTTCAACAGAATTTCAACAATTTTGAGAGGGATTTGAAAAGTTTCCATGGGAATGGGAAGAATTGGGACAAAAATTGGAAAATTTTTAAGGGACTTTGAAAAAATTTCAACTGGAATTTTAGCCATTTTTTGACGTGAAATTGTAAACATGTGGACATGGATTTTGAAAATTCTAGAGAGAATTTTAAAAGCTTCAAGAGAATTTCAACTATTTTGAGAGGGATTTGAAAAGTTTCAATGGGAATGGGAAGAATTGGGACAAAAATTGGAAATTTTTTAAGGGACTTTGAAAAAATTTCAACTGGAATTTTAGCCATTTTTTGACGTGAAATTGTAAACATGTGGCCATGGATTTTGAAAATTCTAGAGAGAATTTTAAAAGCTTCAAGAGAATTTCAACCATTTTGAGAGGGATTTGAAAAGTTTCAATGGGAATGGGAAGAATTGGGACAAAAATTGGAAAATTTTTAAGGGACTTTGAAAAAATTTCAACTGGAATTTTAGCCATTTTTTGACGTGAAATTGTAAACATGTGGACATGGATTTTGAAAATTCTAGAGAGAATTTTAAAAGCTTCAACAGAATTTCAACAATTTGGAGAGGGATTTGAAAAGTTTCAATGGGAATGGGAAGAATTGGGACAAAAATTGGAAAACTTTTAAGGGACTTTGAAAAAATTTCAACTGGAATTTTAGCAATTTTTTAACGTGAAATTGTAAACATGTGGACATGGATTTTGAAAATTCTAGAGAGAATTTTAAAAGCTTTAACAGAATTTCTACAATTTTGAGAGGGATTTGAAAAGTTTCAATGGGAATGGGAAGAATTGGGACAAAAATTGGAAAATTTTTAAGGGACTTGGAAAAAATTTCAACTGGAATTTTAGCAATTTTTTGACGTGAAATTGTAAACATGTGGACATGGATTTTGAAAATTCTAGAGAGAATTTTAAAAGCTTCAAGAGAATTTCAACAATTTTGAGAGGGATTTGAAAAGTTTCAATGGGAATGGGAAGAATTGGGACAAAAATTGGAAAATTTTTAAGGGACTTTGAAAAAATTTCAACTGGAATTTTAGCCATTTTTTGACGTGAAATTGTAAACATGTGGACATGGATTTTGAAAATTCTAGAGAGAATTTTAAAAGCTTCAACAGAATTTCAACAATTTGGAGAGGGATTTGAAAAGTTTCAATGGGAATGGGAAGAATTGGGACAAAAATTGGAAAATTTTTAAGGGACTTTGAAAAAATTTCAACTGGAATTTTAGCTTTTTTTTTACGTAAAATTGTAAACATGTGGCCATGGATTTTGAAAATTCTAGAGAGAATTTTAAAAGCTTCAAGAGAATTTCAACAATTTTGAGAGGGATTTGAAAAATTTCAGTGGGAATGGGAAGAATTGGGACAAAAATTGGAAAATTTTTAAGGGACTTTGAAAAAATTTCAACTGGAAGTTCAGCTTTTTTTTTTACGTGAAATTGTAAACATGTGGCCATGGATTTTGAAAATTCTAGAGAGAATTTTAAAAGCTTCAAGAGAATTTCAACAATTTTGAGAGGGATTTGAAAAGTTTCAATGGGAATGGGAAGAATTGGGACAAAAATTGGAAAATTTTTAAGGGACTTTGAAAAAATTTCAACTGGAATTTTAGCCATTTTTTGACGTGAAATTGTAAACATGTGGACATGGATTTTGAAAATTCTAGAGAGAATTTTAAAAGCTTCAACAGAATTTCAACAATTTTGAGAGGGATTTGAAAAGTTTCAATGGGAATGGGAAGAATTGGGACAAAAATTGGAAAATTTTTAAGGGACTATGAAAAAATTTCAACTGGAATTTTAGCAATTTTTTGACGTGAAATTGTAAACATGTGGCCATGGATTTTGAAAATTCTAGAGAGAATTTTAAAAGCTTCAAGAGAATTTCAACAATTTGGAGAGGGATTTGAAAAGTTTCAATGGGAATGGGAAGAATTGGGACAAAAATTGGAAAATTTTTAAGGGACTTTGAAAAAATTTCAACTGGAATTTTAGCCATTTTTTGACGTGAAATTGTAAACATGTGGACATGGATTTTGAAAATTCTAGAGAGAATTTTAAAAGGTTCAACAGAATTTCAACAATTTTGAGAGGGATTTGAAAAGTTTCAATGGGAATGGGAAGAATTGGGACAAAAATTGGAAAATTTTTAAGGGACTTTGAAAAAATTTCAACTGGAATTTTAGCCATTTTTTGACATGAAATTGTAAACATGTGGCCATGGATTTTGAAAATTCTAGAGAGAATTTTAAAAGCTTCAAGAGAATTTCAACAATTTGGAGAGGGATTTGAAAAGTTTCAATGGGAATGGGAAGAATTGGGACAAAAATTGGAAAATTTTTCAGGGACTTTGAAAAAATTTCAACTGGAATTTTAGCCATTTTTTGACGTGAAATTGTAAACATGTGGACATGGATTTTGAAAATTCTAGAGAGAATTTTAAAAGCTTCAACAGAATTTCAACAATTTGGAGAGGGATTTGAAAAGTTTCAATGGGAATGGGAAGAATTGGGACAAAAATTGGAAAACTTTTAAGGGACTTTGAAAAAATTTCAACTGGAATTTTAGCAATTTTTTAACGTGAAATTGTAAACATGTGGACATGGATTTTGAAAATTCTAGAGAGAATTTTAAAAGCTTTGACAGAATTTCTACAATTTTGAGAGGGATTTGAAAAGTTTCAATGGGAATGGGAAGAATTGGGACAAAAATTGGAAAATTTTGAAGGGACTTGGAAAAAATTTCAACTGGAATTTTAGCAATTTTTTGACGTGAAATTGTAAACATGTGGCCATGGATTTTGAAAATTCTAGAGAGAATTTTAAAAGTTTCAAGAGAATTTCAACAATTTTGAGAGGGATTTGAAAAGTTTCAATGGGAATGGGAAGAATTGGGACAAAAATTGGAAAATTTTTAAGGGACTTTGAAAAAATTTCAACTGGAATTTTAGCCATTTTTTGACGTGAAATTGTAAACATGTGGACATGGATTTTGAAAATTCTAGAGAGAATTTTAAAAGCTTCAACAGAATTTCAACAATTTGGAGAGGGATTTGAAAAGTTTCAATGGGAATGGGAAGAATTGGGACAAAAATTGGAAAACTTTTAAGGGACTTTGAAAAAATTTCAACTGGAATTTTAGCAATTTTTTAACGTGAAATTGTAAACATGTGGACATGGATTTTGAAAATTCTAGAGAGAATTTTAAAAGCTTTGACAGAATTTCTACAATTTGGAGAGGGATTTGAAAAGTTTCAATGGGAATGGGAAGAATTGGGACAAAAATTGGAAAATTTTGAAGGGACTTGGAAAAAATTTCAACTGGAATTTTAGCAATTTTTTGACGTGAAATTGTAAACATGTGGCCATGGATTTTGAAAATTCTAGAGAGAATTTTAAAAGCTTCAAGAGAATTTCAACAATTTTGAGAGGGATTTGAAAAGTTTCAATGGGAATGGGAAGAATTGGGACAAAAATTGGAAAATTTTTAAGGGACTTTGAAAAAATTTCAACTGGAATTTTAGCAATTTTTTGACGTGAAATTGTAAACATGTGGACATGGATTTTGAAAATTCTAGAGAGAATTTTAAAAGCTTCAACAGAATTTCAACAATTTGGAGAGGGATTTGAAAAGTTTCAATGGGAATGGGAAGAATTGGGACAAAAATTGGAAAATTTTTAAGGGACTTTGAAAAAATTTCAACTGGAATTTTAGCTTTTTTTTTACGTAAAATTGTAAACATGTGGCCATGGATTTTGAAAATTCTAGAGAGAATTTTAAAAGGTTCAACAGAATTTCAACAATTTGAGAGGGATTTGAAAAATTTCAGTGGGAATGGGAAGAATTGGGACAAAAATTGGAAAATTTTTAAGGGACTTTGAAAAAATTTCAACTGGAAGTTTAGCTTTTTTTTTTACGTGAAATTGTAAACATGTGGACATGGATTTTGAAAATTCTAGAGAGAATTTTAAAAGCTTCAAGAGAATTTCAACAATTTTGAGAGGGATTTGAAAAGTTTCAATGGGAATGGGAAGAATTGGGACAAAAATTGGAAAATTTTTAAGGGACTTTGAAAAAATTTCAACTGGAATTTTAGCAATTTTTTGACGTGAAATTGTAAACATGTGGACATGGATTTTGAAAATTCTAGAGAGAATTTTAAAAGCTTCAACAGAATTTCAACAATTTTGAGAGGGATTTGAAAAGTTTCAATGGGAATGGGAAGAATTGGGACAAAAATTGGAAAATTTTTAAGGGACTTTGAAAAAATTTCAACTGGAATTTTAGCCATTTTTTGACGTGAAATTGTAAACATGTGGCCATGGATTTTGAAAATTCTAGAGAGAATTTTAAAAGCTTCAAGAGAATTTCAACAATTTTGAGAGGGATTTGAAAAGTTTCAATGGGAATGGGAAGAATTGGGACAAAAATTGGAAAATTTTTAAGGGACTTTGAAAAAATTTCAACTGGAATTTTAGCCATTTTTTGACGTGAAATTGTAAACATGTGGACATGGATTTTGAAAATTCTAGAGAGAATTTTAAAAGCTTCAAGAGAATTTCAACAATTTTGAGAGGGATTTGAAAAGTTTCAATGGGAATGGGAAGAATTGGGACAAAAATTGGAAAATTTTTAAGGGACTTTGAAAAAATTTCAACTGGAATTTTAGCCATTTTTTGACGTGAAATTGTAAACATGTGGACATGGATTTTGAAAATTCTAGAGAGAATTTTAAAAGGTTCAACAGAATTTCAACAATTTGGAGAGGGATTTGAAAAGTTTCAATGGGAATGGGAAGAATTGGGACAAAAATTGGAAAATTTTTAAGGGACTTTGAAAAAATTTCAACTGGAATTTTAGCCATTTTTTGACGTGAAATTGTAAACATGTGGACATGGATTTTGAAAATTCTAGAGAGAATTTTAAAAGCTTCAAGAGAATTTCAACAATTTTGAGAGGGATTTGAAAAGTTTCAATGGGAATGGGAAGAATTGGGACAAAAATTGGAAAATTTTTAAGGGACTTGGAAAAAATTTCAACTGGAATTTTAGCAATTTTTTTATGTGAAATTGTAAACATGTGGACATGGATTTTGAAAATTCTAGAGAGAATTTTAAAAGCTTCAAGAGAATTTCAACAATTTTGAGAGGGATTTGAAAAGTTTCAATGGGAATGGGAAGAATTGGAACAAAAATTGGAAAATTTTTAAGGGACTTTGAAAAAATTTCAACTGGAATTTTAGCCATTTTTTGACGTGAAATTGTAAACATGTGGCCATGGATTTTGAAAATTCTAGAGAGAATTTTAAAAGCTTCAAGAGAATTTCAACAATTTGGAGAGGGATTTGAAAAGTTTCAATGGGAATGGGAAGAATTGGGACAAAAATTGGAAATTTTTTAAGGGACTTTGAAAAAATTTCAACTGGAATTTTAGCCATTTTTTGACGTGAAATTGTAAACATGTGGACATGGATTTTGAAAATTCTAGAGAGAATTTTAAAAGCTTCAACAGAATTTCAACAATTTGGAGAGGGATTTGAAAAGTTTCAATGGGAATGGGAAGAATTGGGACAAAAATTGGAAAATTTTTAAGGGACTTTGAAAAAATTTCAACTGGAATTTTAGCCATTTTTTGACGTGAAATTGTAAACATGTGGACATGGATTTTGAAAATTCTAGAGAGAATTTTAAAAGCTTCAAGAGAATTTCAACAATTTTGAGAGGGATTTGAAAAGTTTCAATGGGAATGGGAAGAATTGGGACAAAAATTGGAAAACTTTTAAGGGACTTTGAAAAAATTTCAACTGGAATTTTAGCAATTTTTTGACGTGAAATTGTAAACATGTGGACATGGATTTTGAAAATTCTAGAGAGAATTTTAAAAGCTTCAAGAGAATTTCAACAATTTTGAGAGGGATTTGAAAAGTTTCAATGGGAATGGGAAGAATTGGAACAAAAATTGGAAAATTTTTAAGGGACTTTGAAAAAATTTCAACTGGAATTTTAACAATTTTTTATGTGAAATTGTAAACATGTGGCCATGGATTTTGAAAATTCTAGAGAGAATTTTAAAAGCTTCAACAGAATTTCAACAATTTTGAGAGGGATTTGAAAAGTTTCAATGGGAATGGGAAGAATTGGGACAAAAATTGGAAATTTTTTAAGGGACTTTGAAAAAATTTCAACTGGAATTTTAGCCATTTTTTGACGTGAAATTGTAAACATGTGGACATGGATTTTGAAAATTCTAGAGAGAATTTTAAAAGCTTCAAGAGAATTTCAACAATTTGGAGAGGGATTTGAAAAGTTTCAATGGGAATGGGAAGAATTGGGACAAAAATTGGAAATTTTTTAAGGGACTTTGAAAAAATTTCAACTGGAATTTTAGCCATTTTTTGACGTGAAATTGTAAACATGTGGACATGGATTTTGAAAATTCTAGAGAGAATTTTAAAAGCTTCAACAGAATTTCAACAATTTGGAGAGGGATTTGAAAAGTTTCAATGGGAATGGGAAGAATTGGGACAAAAATTGGAAAATTTTTAAGGGACTTTGAAAAAATTTCAACTGGAATTTTAGCAATTTTTTGACGTGAAATTGTAAACATGTGGACATGGATTTTGAAAATTCTAGAGAGAATTTTAAAAGCTTCAAGAGAATTTCAACAATTTGGAGAGGGATTTGAAAAGTTTCCATGGGAATGGGAAGAATTGGGACAAAAATTGGAAAATTTTTAAGGGACTTGGAAAAAATTTCAACTGGAATTTTAGCCATTTTTTGACGTGAAATTGTAAACATGTGGCCATGGATTTTGAAAATTCTAGAGAGAATTTTAAAAGCTTCAACAGAATTTCAACAATTTTGAGAGGGATTTGAAAAGTTTCAATGGGAATGGGAAGAATTGGGACAAAAATTGGAAAACTTTTAAGGGACTTCGAAAAAATTTCAACTGGAATTTTAGCAATTTTTTGACGTGAAATTGTAAACATGTGGCCATGGATTTTGAAAATTCTAGAGAGAATTTTAAAAGCTTCAAGAGAATTTCAACAATTTGGAGAGGGATTTGAAAAGTTTCAATGGGAATGGGAAGAATTGGGACAAAAATTGGAAATTTTTTAAGGGACTTTGAAAAATTTTCAACTGGAATTTTAGCCATTTTTTTACGTGAAATTGTAAACATGTGGCCATGGATTTTGAAAATTCTAGAGAGAATTTTAAAAGCTTTAACAGAATTTCTACAATTCTGAAAGGGATTTGAAAAGTTTCAATGGGAATGGGAAGAATTGGGACAAAAATTGGAAAATTTTTAAGGGACTTTGAAAAAATTTCAACTGGAATTTTAGCCATTTTTTGACGTGAAATTGTAAACATGTGGACATGGATTTTGAAAATTCTAGAGAGAATTTTAAAAGCTTCAACAGAATTTCAACAATTTGGAGAGGGATTTGAAAAGTTTCAATGGGAATGGGAAGAATTGGGACAAAAATTGGAAAATTTTTAAGGGACTTTGAAAAAATTTCAACTGGAATTTTAGCCATTTTTTGACGTGAAATTGTAAACATGTGGACATGGATTTTGAAAATTCTAGAGAGAATTTTAAAAGCTTCAAGAGAATTTCAACAATTTTGAGAGGGATTTGAAAAGTTTCAATGGGAATGGGAAGAATTGGGACAAAAATTGGAAATTTTTAAGGGACTTTGAAAAAATTTCAACTGGAATTTTAGCAATTTTTTGACGTGAAATTGTAAACATGTGGCCATGGATTTTGAAAATTCTAGAGAGAATTTTAAAAGCTTCAACAGAATTTCAACAATTTTGAGAGGGATTTGAAAAGTTTCAATGGGAATGGGAAGAATTGGGACAAAAATTGGAAATTTTTTAAGGGACTTTGAAAAAATTTCAACTGGAATTTTAGCCATTTTTTGACGTGAAATTGTAAACATGTGGACATGGATTTTGAAAATTCTAGAGAGAATTTTAAAAGCTTTAACAGAATTTCTACAATTCTGAAAGGGATTTGAAAAGTTTCAATGGGAATGGGAAGAATTGGGACAAAAATTGGAAAATTTTTAAGGGACTTTGAAAAAATTTCAACTGGAATTTTAACAATTTTTTTATGTGAAATTGTAAACATGTGGCCATGGATTTTGAAAATTCTAGAGAGAATTTTAAAAGCTTCAACAGAATTTCAACAATTTTGAGAGGGATTTGAAAAGTTTCAATGGGAATGGGAAGAATTGGGACAAAAATTGGAAATTTTTTAAGGGACTTTGAAAAAATTTCAACTGGAATTTTAGCCATTTTTTTACGTGAAATTGTAAACATGTGGACATGGATTTTGAAAATTCTAGAGAGAATTTTAAAAGCTTCAACAGAATTTCTACAATTCTGAAAGGGATTTGAAAAGTTTCAATGGGAATGGGAAGAATTGGGACAAAAATTGGAAAATTTTTAAGGGACTTTGAAAAAATTTCAACTGGAATTTTAGCCATTTTTTGACGTGAAATTGTAAACATGTGGACATGGATTTTGAAAATTCTAGAGAGAATTTTAAAAGGTTCAACAGAATTTCAACCATTTTGAGAGGGATTTGAAAAGTTTCAATGGGAATGGGAAGAATTGGGACAAAAATTGGAAAATTTTTAAGGGACTTTGAAAAAAATTTCAACTGGAATTTTAGCAATTTTTTGACGTGAAATTGTAAACATGTGGACATGGATTTTGAAAATTCTAGAGAGAATTTTAAAAGCTTCAAGAGAATTTCAACAATTTGGAGAGGGATTTGAAAAGTTTCAATGGGAATGGGAAGAATTGGGACAAAAATTGGAAAATTTTTAAGGGACTTTGAAAAAATTTCAACTGGAATTTTAGCAATTTTTTGACGTGAAATTGTAAACATGTGGACATGGATTTTGAAAATTCTAGAGAGAATTTTAAAAGCTTCAAGAGAATTTCAACAATTTTGAGAGGGATTTGAGAAGTTTCAATGGGAATGGGAAGAATTGGGACAAAAATTGGAAATTTTTAAGGGACTTTGAAAAAATTTCAGCTGGAATTTTAGCAATTTTTTGACGTGAAATTGTAAACATGTGGACATGGATTTTGAAAATTCTAGAGAGAATTTTAAAAGCTTCAAGAGAATTTCAACAATTTTGAGAGGGATTTGAAAAGTTTCAATGGGAATGGGAAGAATTGGGACAAAAATTGGAAAATTTTTTAAGGGACTTTGAAAAAATTTCAACTGGAATTTTAGCCATTTTTTAACGTGAAATTGTAAACATGTGGACATGGATTTTGAAAATTCTAGAGAGAATTTTAAAAGCTTCAAGAGAATTTCAACAATTTGGAGAGGGATTTGAAAAGTTTCAATGGGAATGGGAAGAATTGGGACAAAAATTGGAAAACTTTTAAGGGACTTTGAAAAAATTTCAACTGGAATTTTAGCAATTTTTTGACGTGAAATTGTAAACATGTGGACATGGATTTTGAAAATTCTAGAGAGAATTTTAAAAGCTTCAAGAGAATTTCAACAATTTTGAGAGGGATTTGAAAAGTTTCAATGGGAATGGGAAGAATTGGGACAAAAATTGGAAAATTTTTAAGGGACTTTGAAAAAATTTCAACTGGAATTTTAGCAATTTTTTGACGTGAAATTGTAAACATGTGGCCATGGATTTTGAAAATTCTAGAGAGAATTTTAAAAGCTTCAAGAGAATTTCAACAATTTTGAGAGGGATTTGAAAAGTTTCAATGGGAATGAGAAGAATTGGGACAAAAATTGGAAATTTTTTAAGGGACTTTGAAAAAATTTCAACTGGAATTTTAGCCATTTTTTGACGTGAAATTGTAAACATGTGGCCATGGATTTTGAAAATTCTAGAGAGAATTTTAAAAGCTTCAAGAGAATTTCAACAATTTTGAGAGGGATTTGAAAAGTTTCAATGGGAATGGGAAGAATTGGGACAAAAATTGGAAAATTTTTAAGGGACTTTGAAAAAATTTCAACTGGAATTTTAGCCATTTTTTGACGTGAAATTGTAAACATGTGGACATGGATTTTGAAAATTCTAGAGAGAATTTTAAAAGCTTCAACAGAATTTCAACAATTTGGAGAGGGATTTGAAAAGTTTCAATGGGAATGGGAAGAATTGGGACAAAAATTGGAAAACTTTTAAGGGACTTTGAAAAAATTTCAACTGGAATTTTAGCAATTTTTTGACGTGAAATTGTAAACATGTGGACATGGATTTTGAAAATTCTAGAGAGAATTTTAAAAGCTTTAACAGAATTTCTACAATTTTGAGAGGGATTTGAAAAGTTTCAATGGGAATGGGAAGAATTGGGACAAAAATTGGAAAATTTTGAAGGGACTTGGAAAAAATTTCAACTGGAATTTTAGCAATTTTTTGACGTGAAATTGTAAACATGTGGACATGGATTTTGAAAATTCTAGAGAGAATTTTAAAAGCTTCAAGAGAATTTCAACAATTTTGAGAGGGATTTGAAAAGTTTCAATGGGAATGGGAAGAATTGGGACAAAAATTGGAAAATTTTTAAGGGACTTTGAAAAAATTTCAACTGGAATTTTAGCCATTTTTTGACGTGAAATTGTAAACATGTGGACATGGATTTTGAAAATTCTAGAGAGAATTTTAAAAGCTTCAACAGAATTTCAACAATTTTGAGAGGGATTTGAAAAGTTTCAATGGGAATGGGAAGAATTGGGACAAAAATTGGAAAATTTTTAAGGGACTTTGAAAAAATTTCAACTGGAATTTTAGCCATTTTTTGACGTGAAATTGTAAACATGTGGCCATGGATTTTGAAAATTCTAGAGAGAATTTTAAAAGCTTTAACAGAATTTCTACAATTCTGAAAGGGATTTGAAAAGTTTCAATGGGAATGGGAAGAATTGGGACAAAAATTGGAAAATTTTTAAGGGACTTTGAAAAAATTTCAACTGGAATTTTAGCCATTTTTTGACGTGAAATTGTAAACATGTGGCCATGGATTTTGAAAATTCTAGAGAGAATTTTAAAAGCTTCAAGAGAATTTCAACAATTTTGAGAGGGATTTGAAAAGTTTCAATGGGAATGGGAAGAATTGGGACAAAAATTGGAAAACTTTTAAGGGACTTTGAAAAAATTTCAACTGGAATTTTAGCCATTTTTTGACGTGAAATTGTAAACATGTGGCCATGGATTTTGAAAATTCTAGAGAGAATTTTAAAAGCTTCAAGAGAATTTCAACAATTTGGAGAGGGATTTGAAAAGTTTCAATGGGAATGGGAAGAATTGGGACAAAAATTGGAAAATTTTTAAGGGACTTTGAAAAAATTTCAACTGGAATTTTAGCAATTTTTTGACGTGAAATTGTAAACATGTGGCCATGGATTTTGAAAATTCTAGAGAGAATTTTAAAAGCTTCAAGAGAATTTCAACAATTTTGAGAGGGATTTGAAAAGTTTCAATGGGAATGGGAAGAATTGGGACAAAAATTGGAAAATTTTTAAGGGACTTTGAAAAAATTTCAACTGGAATTTTAGCCATTTTTTGACGTGAAATTGTAAACATGTGGACATGGATTTTGAAAATTCTAGAGAGAATTTTAAGAGCTTCAACAGAATTTCTACAATTTTGAGAGGGATTTGAAAAGTTTCAATGGGAATGGGAAGAATTGGGACAAAAATTGGAAAACTTTTAAGGGACTTTGAAAAAATTTCAACTGGAATTTTAGCAATTTTTTGACGTGAAATTGTAAACATGTGGCCATGGATTTTGAAAATTCTAGAGAGAATTTTAAAAGCTTCAACAGAATTTCAACAATTTTGAGAGGGATTTGAAAAGTTTCAATGGGAATGGGAAGAATTGGGACAAAAATTGGAAATTTTTAAGGGACTTTGAAAAAATTTCAGCTGGAATTTTAGCAATTTTTTGACGTGAAATTGTAAACATGTGGACATGGATTTTGAAAATTCTAGAGAGAATTTTAAAAGCTTCAAGAGAATTTCAACAATTTTGAGAGGGATTTGAAAAGTTTCAATGGGAATGGGAAGAATTGGGACAAAAATTGGAAAACTTTTAAGGGACTTTGAAAAAATTTCAACTGGAATTTTAGCCATTTTTTGACGTGAAATTGTAAACATGTGGCCATGGATTTTGAAAATTCTAGAGAGAATTTTAAAAGCTTCAACAGAATTTCAACAATTTTGAGAGGGATTTGAAAAGTTTCAATGGGAATGGGAAGAATTGGGACAAAAATTGGAAAATTTTTAAGGGACTTTGAAAAAATTTCAACTGGAATTTTAGCCATTTTTTGACGTGAAATTGTAAACATGTGGACATGGATTTTGAAAATTCTAGAGAGAATTTTAAAAGCTTCAAGAGAATTTCAACAATTTTGAGAGGGATTTGAAAAGTTTCCATGGGAATGGGAAGAATTGGGACAAAAATTGGAAAATTTTTAAGGGACTTTGAAAAAATTTCACTGGAATTTTAGCAATTTTTTGACGTGAAATTGTAAACATGTGGCCATGGATTTTGAAAATTCTAGAGAGAATTTTAAAAGCTTCAAGAGAATTTCAACAATTTTGAGAGGGATTTGAAAAGTTTCAATGGGAATGGGAAGAATTGGGACAAAAATTGGAAAATTTTTTAAGGGACTTTGAAAAAATTTCAACTGGAATTTTAGCCATTTTTTAACGTGAAATTGTAAACATGTGGACATGGATTTTGAAAATTCTAGAGAGAATTTTAAAAGCTTCAAGAGAATTTCAACAATTTGGAGAGGGATTTGAAAAGTTTCAATGGGAATGGGAAGAATTGGGACAAAAATTGGAAAACTTTTAAGGGACTTTGAAAAAATTTCAACTGGAATTTTAGCAATTTTTTGACGTGAAATTGTAAACATGTGGACATGGATTTTGAAAATTCTAGAGAGAATTTTAAAAGCTTCAAGAGAATTTCAACAATTTGGAGAGGGATTTGAAAAGTTTCAATGGGAATGGGAAGAATTGGGACAAAAATTGGAAAATTTTTAAGGGACTTTGAAAAAATTTCAACTGGAATTTTAGCAATTTTTTGACGTGAAATTGTAAACATGTGGCCATGGATTTTGAAAATTCTAGAGAGAATTTTAAAAGCTTCAAGAGAATTTCAACAATTTTGAGAGGGATTTGAAAAGTTTCAATGGGAATGAGAAGAATTGGGACAAAAATTGGAAATTTTTTAAGGGACTTTGAAAAATTTCAACTGGAATTTTAGCCATTTTTTGACGTGAAATTGTAAACATGTGGCCATGGATTTTGAAAATTCTAGAGAGAATTTTAAAAGCTTCAAGAGAATTTCAACCATTTTGAGAGGGATTTGAAAAGTTTCAATGGGAATGGGAAGAATTGGGACAAAAATTGGAAAATTTTTAAGGGACTTTGAAAAAATTTCAACTGGAATTTTAGCCATTTTTTGACGTGAAATTGTAAACATGTGGACATGGATTTTGAAAATTCTAGAGAGAATTTTAAAAGCTTCAACAGAATTTCAACAATTTGGAGAGGGATTTGAAAAGTTTCAATGGGAATGGGAAGAATTGGGACAAAAATTGGAAAATTTTTAAGGGACTTTGAAAAAATTTCAACTGGAATTTTAGCAATTTTTTGACGTGAAATTGTAAACATGTGGACATGGATTTTGAAAATTCTAGAGAGAATTTTAAAAGCTTTAACAGAATTTCTACAATTTTGAGAGGGATTTGAAAAGTTTCAATGGGAATGGGAAGAATTGGGACAAAAATTGGAAAATTTTGAAGGGACTTGGAAAAAATTTCAACTGGAATTTTAGCAATTTTTTGACGTGAAATTGTAAACATGTGGACATGGATTTTGAAAATTCTAGAGAGAATTTTAAAAGCTTCAAGAGAATTTCAACAATTTTGAGAGGGATTTGAAAAGTTTCAATGGGAATGGGAAGAATTGGGACAAAAATTGGAAAATTTTTAAGGGACTTTGAAAAAATTTCAACTGGAATTTTAGCCATTTTTTGACGTGAAATTGTAAACATGTGGACATGGATTTTGAAAATTCTAGAGAGAATTTTAAAAGCTTCAACAGAATTTCAACAATTTTGAGAGGGATTTGAAAAGTTTCAATGGGAATGGGAAGAATTGGGACAAAAATTGGAAAATTTTTAAGGGACTTTGAAAAAATTTCAACTGGAATTTTAGCCATTTTTTGACGTGAAATTGTAAACATGTGGCCATGGATTTTGAAAATTCTAGAGAGAATTTTAAAAGCTTTAACAGAATTTCTACAATTCTGAAAGGGATTTGAAAAGTTTCAATGGGAATGGGAAGAATTGGGACAAAAATTGGAAAATTTTTAAGGGACTTTGAAAAAATTTCAACTGGAATTTTAGCCATTTTTTGACGTGAAATTGTAAACATGTGGCCATGGATTTTGAAAATTCTAGAGAGAATTTTAAAAGCTTCAAGAGAATTTCAACAATTTTGAGAGGGATTTGAAAAGTTTCAATGGGAATGGGAAGAATTGGGACAAAAATTGGAAAACTTTTAAGGGACTTTGAAAAAATTTCAACTGGAATTTTAGCCATTTTTTTACGTGAAATTGTAAACATGTGGCCATGGATTTTGAAAATTCTAGAGAGAATTTTAAAAGCTTCAAGAGAATTTCAACAATTTGGAGAGGGATTTGAAAAGTTTCAATGGGAATGGGAAGAATTGGGACAAAAATTGGAAAATTTTTAAGGGACTTTGAAAAAATTTCAACTGGAATTTTAGCAATTTTTTGACGTGAAATTGTAAACATGTGGCCATGGATTTTGAAAATTCTAGAGAGAATTTTAAAAGCTTCAAGAGAATTTCAACAATTTTGAGAGGGATTTGAAAAGTTTCAATGGGAATGGGAAGAATTGGGACAAAAATTGGAAAATTTTTAAGGGACTTTGAAAAAATTTCAACTGGAATTTTAGCCATTTTTTGACGTGAAATTGTAAACATGTGGACATGGATTTTGAAAATTCTAGAGAGAATTTTAAAAGCTTCAACAGAATTTCAACAATTTTGAGAGGGATTTGAAAAGTTTCAATGGGAATGGGAAGAATTGGGACAAAAATTGGAAAATTTTGAAGGGACTTTGAAAAAATTTCAACTGGAAATTTACCATTTTTTTTACGTGAAATTGTAAACATGTGGACATGGATTTTGAAAATTCTAGAGAGAATTTTAAAAGCTTTAACAGAATTTCTACAATTCTGAGAGGGATTTGAAAAGTTTCAATGGGAATGGGAAGAATTGGGACAAAAATTGGAAAATTTTTAAGGGACTTTGAAAAAATTTCAACTGGAATTTTAGCCATTTTTTGACGTGAAATTGTAAACATGTGGCCATGGATTTTGAAAATTCTAGAGAGAATTTTAAAAGCTTCAAGAGAATTTCAACCATTTTGAGAGGGATTTGAAAAGTTTCAATGGGAATGGGAAGAATTGGGACAAAAATTGGAAAATTTTTAAGGGACTTTGAAAAAATTTCAACTGGAATTTTAGCCATTTTTTGACGTGAAATTGTAAACATGTGGACATGGATTTTGAAAATTCTAGAGAGAATTTTAAGAGCTTCAACAGAATTTCTACAATTTTGAGAGGGATTTGAAAAGTTTCAATGGGAATGGGAAGAATTGGGACAAAAATTGGAAAACTTTTAAGGGACTTTGAAAAAATTTCAACTGGAATTTTAGCAATTTTTTGACGTGAAATTGTAAACATGTGGCCATGGATTTTGAAAATTCTAGAGAGAATTTTAAAAGCTTCAACAGAATTTCAACAATTTTGAGAGGGATTTGAAAAGTTTCAATGGGAATGGGAAGAATTGGGACAAAAATTGGAAAATTTTTAAGGGACTTTGAAAAAATTTCAACTGGAATTTTAGCCATTTTTTGACGTGAAATTGTAAACATGTGGACATGGATTTTGAAAATTCTAGAGAGAATTTTAAAAGCTTCAACAGAATTTCAACAATTTTGAGAGGGATTTGAAAAGTTTCAATGGGAATGGGAAGAATTGGGACAAAAATTGGAAAATTTTTCAGGGACTTTGAAAAAATTTCAGCTGGAATTTTAGCCATTTTTTGACGTGAAATTGTAAACATGTGGCCATGGATTTTGAAAATTCTAGAGAGAATTTTAAAAGCTTCAAGAGAATTTCAACAATTTTGAGAGGGATTTGAAAAGTTTCAATGGGAATGGGAAGAATTGGGACAAAAATTGGAAAATTTTTAAGGGACTTTGAAAAAATTTCAACTGGAATTTTAGCCATTTTTTGACGTGAAATTGTAAACATGTGGACATGGATTTTGAAAATTCTAGAGAGAATTTTAAAAGCTTCAAGAGAATTTCAACAATTTTGAGAGGGATTTGAAAAGTTTCAATGGGAATGGGAAGAATTGGGACAAAAATTGGAAAACTTTTAAGGGACTTTGAAAAAATTTCAACTGGAATTTTAGCAATTTTTTGACGTGAAATTGTAAACATGTGGCCATGGATTTTGAAAATTCTAGAGAGAATTTTAAAAGCTTCAACAGAATTTCAACAATTTTGAGAGGGATTTGAAAAGTTTCAATGGGAATGGGAAGAATTGGGACAAAAATTGGAAAATTTTTAAGGGACTTTGAAAAAATTTCAACTGGAATTTTAGCCATTTTTTGACGTGAAATTGTAAACATGTGGACATGGATTTTGAAAATTCTAGAGAGAATTTTAAAAGCTTCAACAGAATTTCAACAATTTTGAGAGGGATTTGAAAAGTTTCAATGGGAATGGGAAGAATTGGGACAAAAATTGGAAAATTTTTAAGGGACTTTGAAAAAATTTCAGCTGGAATTTTAGCCATTTTTTGACGTGAAATTGTAAACATGTGGACATGGATTTTGAAAATTCTAGAGAGAATTTTAAAAGCTTCAAGAGAATTTCAACCATTTTGAGAGGGATTTGAAAAGTTTCAATGGGAATGGGAAGAATTGGGACAAAAATTGGAAGATTTTTAAGGGACTTTGAAAAAATTTCAAATGGAATTATAGCATTTTTTTGACGTGAAATTGTAAACATGTTGAAGTGGATTTTGAAAATTCTAGAGAGAATTTTAAAAGCTTCAAGAGAATTTCAACAATTTTGAGAGGGATTTGAAAAGTTTCAATGGGAATGGGAAGAATTGGGACAAAAATTGGAAAATTTTTAAGGGACTTTGAAAAAATTTCAACTGGAATTTTAGCAATTTTTTGACGTGAAATTGTAAACATGTGGACATGGATTTTGAAAATTCTAGAGAGAATTTTAAAAGCTTCAACAGAATTTCAACAATTTTGAGAGGGATTTGAAAAGTTTCAATGGGAATGGGAAGAATTGGGACAAAAATTGGAAAATTTTTAAGGGACTTTGAAAAAATTTCAACTGGAATTTTAGCCATTTTTTGACGTGAAATTGTAAACATGTGGCCATGGATTTTGAAAATTCTAGAGAGAATTTTAAAAGCTTCAAGAGAATTTCAACAATTTTGAGAGGGATTTGAAAAGTTTCAATGGGAATGGGAAGAATTGGGACAAAAATTGGAAAACTTTTAAGGGACTTTGAAAAAATTTCAACTGGAATTTTAGCCATTTTTTTACGTGAAATTGTAAACATGTGGACATGGATTTTGAAAATTCTAGAGAGAATTTTAAAAGCTTCAAGAGAATTTCAACAATTTTGAGAGGGATTTGAAAAGTTTCAATGGGAATGGGAAGAATTGGGACAAAAATTGGAAAACTTTTAAGGGACTTTGAAAAAATTTCAACTGGAATTTTAGCAATTTTTTGATGTGAAATTGTAAACATGTGGCCATGGATTTTGAAAATTCTAGAGAGAATTTTAAAAGCTTCAAGAGAATTTCAACAATTTTGAGAGGGATTTGAAAAGTTTCAATGGGAATGGGAAGAATTGGGACAAAAATTGGAAAATTTTGAAGGGACTTGGAAAAAATTTCAACTGGAATTTTAGCAATTTTTTGACGTGAAATTGTAAACATGTGGACATGGATTTTGAAAATTCTAGAGAGAATTTTAAAAGCTTCAACAGAATTTCAACAATTTTGAGAGGGATTTGAAAAGTTTCAATGGGAATGGGAAGAATTGGGACAAAAATTGGAAAATTTTTAAGGGACTTTGAAAAATTTCAACTGGAATTTTAGCCATTTTTTGACGTGAAATTGTAAACATGTGGACATGGATTTTGAAAATTCTAGAGAGAATTTTAAAAGCTTCAACAGAATTTCAACAATTTTGAGAGGAATTTGAAAAGTTTCAATGGGAATGGGAAGAATTGGAACAAAAATTGGAAAATTTTTACGGGACTTTGAAAAAATTTCAACTGGAAATTTACCATTTTTTTTACGTGAAATTGTAAACATGTGGACATGGATTTTGAAAATTCTAGAGAGAATTTTAAAAGCTTCAACAGAATTTCAACAATTTTGAGAGGGATTTGAAAAGTTTCAATGGGAATGGGAAGAATTGGGACAAAAATTGGAAAATTTTTAAGGGACTTTGAAAAAATTTCAACTGGAATTTTAGCCATTTTTTGACGTGAAATTGTAAACATGTGGACATGGATTTTGAAAATTCTAGAGAGAATTTTAAAAGCTTCAACAGAATTTCAACAATTTTGAGAGGGATTTGAAAAGTTTCAATGGGAATGGGAAGAATTGGGACAAAACTTGGAAAATTTTTAAGGGACTTGGAAAAAATTTCAACTGGAATTTTAGCCATTTTTTGACGTGAAATTGTAAACATGTGGCCATGGATTTTGAAAATTCTAGAGAGAATTTTAAAAGCTTCAACAGAATTTCAACAATTTTGAGAGGGATTTGAAAAGTTTCAATGGGAATGGGAAGAATTGGGACAAAAATTGGAAAACTTTTAAGGGACTTTGAAAAAATTTCAACTGGAATTTTAGCAATTTTTTGACGTGAAATTGTAAACATGTGGACATGGATTTTGAAAATTCTAGAGGGAATTTTAAAAGCTTCAAGAGAATTTCAACAATTTTGAGAGGGATTTGAAAAGTTTCAATGGGAATGGGAAGAATTGGGACAAAAATTGGAAAATTTTTAAGGGACTTTGAAAAAATTTCAACTGGAATTTTAGCCATCTTGTTACGTGAAATTGTAAACATGTGGACATGGATTTTGAAAATTCTAGAGAGAATTTTAAAAGCTTCAAGAGAATTTCAACAATTTTGAGAGGGATTTGAAAAGTTTCAATGGGAATGGGAAGAATTGGGACAAAAATTGGAAAATTTTTAAGGGACTTTGAAAAAATTTCAACTGGAATTTTAGCAATTTTTTGACGTGAAATTGTAAACATGTGGACATGGATTTCGAAAATTCTAGAGAGAATTTTAAAAGCTTCAAGAGAATTTCAACAATTTGGAGAGGGATTTGAAAAGTTTCAATGGGAATGGGAAGAATTGGGACAAAAATTGGAAAATTTTTAAGGGACTTTGAAAAAATTTCAACTGGAATTTTAGCCATTTTTTGACGTGAAATTGTAAACATGTGGACATGGATGTTGAAAATTCTAGAAAGAATTTTAAAAGCTTCAACAGAATTTCAACAATTAAGAGAGGGATTTGAAAAGTTTCAAAGGGAATGGGAAGAATTGGGACAAAAATTGGAAAACTTTTAAGGGACTTTGAAAAAATTTCAACTGGAATTTTAGCAATTTTTTGACGTGAAATTGTAAACATGTGGACATGGATTTTGAAAATTCTAGAGAGAATTTTAAAAGCTTCAAGAGAATTTCAACAATTTTGAGAGGGATTTGAAAAGTTTCAATGGGAATGGGAAGAATTGGGACAAAAATTGGAAAATTTTTAAGGGACTTTGAAAAAATTTCAACTGGAATTTTAGCCATTTTTTGACGTGAAATTGTAAACATGTGGACATGGATTTTGAAAATTCTAGAGAGAATTTTAAAAGCTTCAAGAGAATTTCAACAATTTGGAGAGGGATTTGAAAAGTTTCAATGGGAATGGGAAGAATTGGGACAAAAATTGGAAAATTTTTAAGGGACTTTGAAAAAATTTCAACTGGAATTTTAGCAATTTTTGACGTGAAATTGTAAACATGTGGACATGGATTTTGAAAATTCTAGAGAGAATTTTAAAAGCTTCAACAGAATTTGAACAATTTTGAGAGGGATTTGAAAAGTTTCAATGGGAATGGGAAGAATTGGGACAAAAATTGGAAAATTTTTAAGGGACTTTGAAAAAATTTCAACTGGAATTTTAGTCATTTTTTGACGTGAAATTGTAAACATGTGGCCATGGATTTTGAAAATTCTAGAGAGAATTTTAAAAGCTTTAACAGAATTTCAACAATTTTGAGAGGGATTTGAAAAGTTTCAATGGGAATGGGAAGAATTGGGACAAAAATTGGAAAATTTTTAAGGGACTTTGAAAAAATTTCAACTGGAATTTTAGCAATTTTTTGACGTGAAATTGTAAACATGTGGACATGGATTTCGAAAATTCTAGAGAGAATTTTAAAAGCTTCAAGAGAATTTCAACAATTTTGAGAGGGATTTGAAAAGTTTCAATGGGAATGGGAAGAATTGGGACAAAAATTGGAAAATTTTTAAGGGACTTTGAAAAAATTTCAACTGGAATTTTAGCCATTTTTTGACGTGAAATTGTAAACATGTGGACATGGATTTTGAAAATTCTAGAGAGAATTTTAAAAGCTTCAACAGAATTTCTACAATTTTGAGAGGGATTTGAAAAGTTTCAATGGGAATGGGAAGAATTGGGACAAAAATTGGAAAACTTTTAAGGGACTTTGAAAAAATTTCAACTGGAATTTTAGCCATTTTTTGACGTGAAATTGTAAACATGTGGACATGGATTTTGAAAATTCTAGAGAGAATTTTAAAAGCTTCAACAGAATTTCAACAATTTTGAGAGGGATTTGAAAAGTTTCAATGGGAATGGGAAGAATTGGGACAAAAATTGGAAAACTTTTAAGGGACTTTGAAAAAATTTCAACTGGAATTTTAGCCATTTTTTGACGTGAAATTGTAAACATGTGGACATGGATTTTGAAAATTCTAGAGAGAATTTTAAAAGCTTCAAGAGAATTTCAACAATTTTGAGAGGGATTTGAAAAGTTTCAATGGGAATGGGAAGAATTGGGACAAAAATTGGAAAATTTTGAAGGGACTTTGAAAAAATTTCAACTGGAATTTTAGCCATTTTTTGACGTGAAATTGTAAACATGTGGACATGGATTTTGAAAATTCTAGAGAGAATTTTAAAAGCTTCAACAGAATTTCAACAATTTTGAGAGGGATTTGAAAAGTTTCAATGGGAATGGGAAGAATTGGGACAAAAATTGGAAAAATTTTAAGGGACTTTGAAAAAATTTCAACTGGAATTTTAGCAATTTTTTGACGTGAAATTGTAAACATGTGGCCATGGATTTTGAAAATTCTAGAGAGAATTTTAAAAGCTTCAAGAGAATTTCAACAATTTTGAGAGGGATTTGAAAAGTTTCAATGGGAATGGGAAGAATTGGGACAAAAATTGGAAAATTTTGAAGGGACTTGGAAAAAATTTCAACTGGAATTTTAGCCATTTTTTGACGTGAAATTGTAAACATGTGGCCATGGATTTTGAAAATTCTAGAGAGAATTTTAAAAGCTTTAACAGAATTTCAACAATTTTGAGAGGGATTTGAAAAGTTTCAATGGGAATGGGAAGAATTGGGACAAAAATTGGAAAATTTTTAAGGGACTTTGAAAAAATTTCAACTGGAATTTTAGCAATTTTTTGACGTGAAATTGTAAACATGTGGACATGGATTTTGAAAATTCTAGAGAGAATTTTAAAAGCTTCAACAGAATTTCAACAATTTTGAGAGGGATTTGAAAAGTTTCAATGGGAATGGGAAGAATTGGGACAAAAATTGGAAAATTTTTAAGGGACTTTGAAAAAATTTCAACTGGAATTTTAGCATTTTTGTTACGTGAAATTGTAAACATGTGGACATGGATTTTGAAAATTCTAGAGAGAATTTTAAAAGCTTCAAGAGAATTTCAACAATTTTGAGAGGGATTTGAAAAGTTTCAATGGGAATGGGAAGAATTGGGACAAAAATTGGAAAATTTTTAAGGGACTTGGAAAAAATTTCAACTGGAATTTTAGCAATTTTTTGACGTGAAATTGTAAACATGTGGCCATGGATTTTGAAAATTCTAGAGAGAATTTTAAAAGCTTCAACAGAATTTCAACAATTTTGAGAGGGATTTGAAAAGTTTCAATGGGAATGGGAAGAATTGGGACAAAAATTGGAAAATTTTTAAGGGACTTTGAAAAAATTTCAACTGGAATTTTAGCCATTTTTTGACGTGAAATTGTAAACATGTGGACATGGATTTTGAAAATTCTAGAGAGAATTTTAAAAGCTTCAAGAGAATTTCAACAATTTGGAGAGGGATTTGAAAAGTTTCAATGGGAATGGGAAGAATTGGAACAAAAATTGGAAAATTTTGAAGGGACTTTGAAAAAATTTCAACTGGAATTTTAGCAATTTTTTTATGTGAAATTGTAAACATGTGGCCATGGATTTTGAAAATTCTAGAGAGAATTTTAAAAGCTTCAAGAGAATTTCAACAATTTTGAGAGGGATTTGAAAAGTTTCAATGGGAATGGGAAGAATTGGGACAAAAATTGGAAAATTTTTAAGGGACTTTGAAAAAATTTCAACTGGAATTTTAGCCATTTTTTGACGTGAAATTGTAAACATGTGGACATGGATTTTGAAAATTCTAGAGAGAATTTTAAAAGCTTCAACAGAATTTCTACAATTTTGAGAGGGATTTGAAAAGTTTCAATGGGAATGGGAAGAATTGGGACAAAAATTGGAAAATTTTTAAGGGACTTTGAAAAAATTTCAACTGGAATTTTAGCCATTTTGTTACGTGAAATTGTAAACATGTGGACATGGATTTTGAAAATTCTGGAGAGAATTTTAAAAGCTTCAACAGAATTTCAACAATTTTGAGAGGGATTTGAAAAGTTTCAATGGGAATGGGAAGAATTGGGACAAAAATTGGAAAATTTTTAAGGGACTTTGAAAAAATTTCAACTGGAATTTTAGCCATTTTTTGACGTGAAATTGTAAACATGTGGACATGGATTTTGAAAATTCTAGAGAGAATTTTAAAAGCTTCAAGAGAATTTCAACAATTTTGAGAGGGATTTGAAAAGTTTCAATGGGAATGGGAAGAATTGGGACAAAAATTGGAAAATTTTTAAGGGACTTTGAAAAAATTTCAACTGGAATTTTAGCCATTTTTTGACGTGAAATTGTAAACATGTGGACATGGATTTTGAAAATTCTAGAGAGAATTTTAAAAGCTTCAACAGAATTTCAACAATTTTGAGAGGGATTTGAAAAGTTTCAATGGGAATGGGAAGAATTGGAACAAAAATTGGAAAATTTTTAAGGGACTTTGAAAAAATTTCAACTGGAATTTTAGCAATTTTTTGACGTGAAATTGTAAACATGTGGACATGGATTTTGAAAATTCTAGAGAGAATTTTAAAAGCTTCAAGAGAATTTCAACAATTTTGAGAGGGATTTGAAAAGTTTCAATGGGAATGGGAAGAATTGGGACAAAAATTGGAAAATTTTTAAGGGACTTTGAAAAAATTTCAACTGGAATTTTAGCCATTTTTTGACGTGAAATTGTAAACATGTGGACATGGATTTTGAAAATTCTAGAGAGAATTTTAAAAGCTTCAACAGAATTTCTACAATTTTGAGAGGGATTTGAAAAGTTTCAATGGGAATGGGAAGAATTGGGACAAAAATTGGAAAACTTTTAAGGGACTTTGAAAAAATTTCAACTGGAATTTTAGCCATTTTTTTACGTGAAATTGTAAACATGTGGACATGGATTTTGAAAATTCTAGAGAGAATTTTAAAAGCTTCAAGAGAATTTCTACAATTTTGAGAGGGATTTGAAAAGTTTCAATGGGAATGGGAAGAATTGGGACAAAAATTGGAAAAATTTTAAGGACTTTGAAAAAATTTCAACTGGAATTTTAGCAATTTTTTGACGTGAAATTGTAAACATGTGGACATGGATTTTGAAAATTCTAGAGAGAATTTTAAAAGCTTTAACAGAATTTCTACAATTTTGAGAGGGATTTGAAAAGTTTCAATGGGAATGGGAAGAATTGGGACAAAAATTGGAAAATTTTGAAGGGACTTGGAAAAAATTTCAACTGGAATTTTAGCAATTTTTTGACGTGAAATTGTAAACATGTGGCCATGGATTTTGAAAATTCTAGAGAGAATTTTTAAAGCTTTAACAGAATTTCAACAATTTGGAGAGGGATTTGAAAAGTTTCAATGGGAATGGGAAGAATTGGGACAAAAATTGGAAAATTTTTAAGGGACTTTGAAAAAATTTCAACTGGAATTTTAGCAATTTTTTTAAGTGAAATTGTAAACATGTGGACATGGATTTTGAAAATTCTAGAGAGAATTTTAAAAGCTTCAAGAGAATTTCAACAATTTGGAGAGGGATTTGAAAAGTTTCAATGGGAATGGGAAGAATTGGGACAAAAATTGGAAAATTTTTAAGGGACTTTGAAAAAATTTCAACTGGAATTTTAGCATTTTTTTTACGTGAAATTGTAAACATGTGGCCATGGATTTTGAAAATTCTAGAGAGAATTTTAAAAGCTTCAAGAGAATTTCAACAATTTTGAGAGGGATTTGAAAAGTTTCAATGGGAATGGGAAGAATTGGGACAAAAATTGGAAAATTTTTAAGGGACTTGGAAAAAATTTCAACTGGAATTTTAGCAATTTTTTGACGTGAAATTGTAAACATGTGGCCATGGATTTTGAAAATTCTAGAGAGAATTTTAAAAGCTTCAACAGAATTTCAACAATTTTGAGAGGGATTTGAAAAGTTTCAATGGGAATGGGAAGAATTGGGACAAAAATTGGAAAATTTTTAAGGGACTTTGAAAAAATTTCAACTGGAATTTTAGCCATTTTTGACGTGAAATTGTAAACATGTGGCCATGGATTTTGAAAATTCTAGAGAGAATTTTAAAAGCTTCAAGAGAATTTCAACAATTTGGAGAGGGATTTGAAAAGTTTCAATGGGAATGGGAAGAATTGGAACAAAAATTGGAAAATTTTAAGGGACTTTGAAAAAATTTCAACTGGAATTTTAGCAATTTTTTGACGTGAAATTGTAAACATGTGGACATGGATTTTGAAAATTCTAGAGAGAATTTTAAAAGCTTCAAGAGAATTTCAACAATTTTGAGAGGGATTTGAAAAGTTTCAATGGGAATGGGAAGAATTGGGACAAAAATTGGAAAATTTTGAAGGGACTTGGAAAAAATTTCAACTGGAATTTTAGCCATTTTTTGACGTGAAATTGTAAACATGTGGCCATGGATTTTGAAAATTCTAGAGAGAATTTTAAAAGCTTCAAGAGAATTTCAACAATTTTGAGAGGGATTTGAAAAGTTTCAATGGGAATGGGAAGAATTGGGACAAAAATTGGAAAAATTTTAAGGGACTTTGAAAAAATTTCAACTGGAATTTTAGCCATTTTTTGACGTGAAATTGTAAACATGTGGCCATGGATTTTGAAAATTCTAGAGAGAATTTTAAAAGCTTTAACAGAATTTCTACAATTTTGAGAGGGATTTGAAAAGTTTCAATGGGAATGGGAAGAATTGGGACAAAAATTGGAAAATTTTTAAGGGACTTTGAAAAAATTTCAACTGGAATTTTAGCAATTTTTTGACGTGAAATTGTAAACATGTGGACATGGATTTTGAAAATTCTAGAGAGAATTTTAAAAGCTTCAAGAGAATTTCAACAATTTGGAGAGGGATTTGAAAAGTTTCAATGGGAATGGGAAGAATTGGGACAAAAATTGGAAAATTTTTAAGGGACTTTGAAAAAATTTCAACTGGAATTTTAGCATTTTTTTTACGTGAAATTGTAAACATGTGGACATGGATTTTGAAAATTCTAGAGAGAATTTTAAAAGCTTCAAGAGAATTTCAACAATTTTGAGAGGGATTTGAAAAGTTTCAATGGGAATGGGAAGAATTGGGACAAAAATTGGAAAATTTTTAAGGGACTTTGAAAAAATTTCAACTGGAATTTTAGCAATTTTTTGACGTGAAATTGTGAACATGTGGACATGGATTTTGAAAATTCTAGAGAGAATTTTAAAAGCTTCAACAGAATTTCTACAATTTTGAGAGGGATTTGAAAAGTTTCAATGGGAATGGGAAGAATTGGGACAAAAATTGGAAAATTTTTAAGGGACTTTGAAAAAATTTCAACTGGAATTTTAGCCATTTTTGACGTGAAATTGTAAACATGTGGCCATGGATTTTGAAAATTCTAGAGAGAATTTTAAAAGCTTCAAGAGAATTTCAACAATTTGGAGAGGGATTTGAAAAGTTTCAATGGGAATGGGAAGAATTGGAACAAAAATTGGAAAATTTTAAGGGACTTTGAAAAAATTTCAACTGGAATTTTAGCAATTTTTTGACGTGAAATTGTAAACATGTGGACATGGATTTTGAAAATTCTAGAGAGAATTTTAAAAGCTTCAAGAGAATTTCAACAATTTTGAGAGGGATTTGAAAAGTTTCAATGGAATGGGAAGAATTGGGACAAAAATTGGAAAATTTTGAAGGGACTTGGAAAAAATTTCAACTGGAATTTTAGCCATTTTTTGACGTGAAATTGTAAACATGTGGCCATGGATTTTGAAAATTCTAGAGAGAATTTTAAAAGCTTCAAGAGAATTTCAACAATTTTGAGAGGGATTTGAAAAGTTTCAATGGGAATGGGAAGAATTGGGACAAAAATTGGAAAAATTTTAAGGGACTTTGAAAAAATTTCAACTGGAATTTTAGCCATTTTTTGACGTGAAATTGTAAACATGTGGCCATGGATTTTGAAAATTCTAGAGAGAATTTTAAAAGCTTTAACAGAATTTCTACAATTTTGAGAGGGATTTGAAAAGTTTCAATGGGAATGGGAAGAATTGGGACAAAAATTGGAAAATTTTTAAGGGACTTTGAAAAAATTTCAACTGGAATTTTAGCAATTTTTGACGTGAAATTGTAAACATGTGGACATGGATTTTGAAAATTCTAGAGAGAATTTTAAAAGCTTCAAGAGAATTTCAACAATTTGGAGAGGGATTTGAAAAGTTTCAATGGGAATGGGAAGAATTGGGACAAAAATTGGAAAATTTTTAAGGGACTTTGAAAAAATTTCAACTGGAATTTTAGCATTTTTTTTACGTGAAATTGTAAACATGTGGACATGGATTTTGAAAATTCTAGAGAGAATTTTAAAGCTTCAAGAGAATTTCAACAATTTTGAGAGGGATTTGAAAAGTTTCAATGGGAATGGGAAGAATTGGGACAAAAATTGGAAAATTTTTAAGGGACTTTGAAAAAATTTCAACTGGAATTTTAGCAATTTTTTGACGTGAAATTGTGAACATGTGGACATGGATTTTGAAAATTCTAGAGAGAATTTTAAAAGCTTCAACAGAATTTCTACAATTTTGAGAGGGATTTGAAAAGTTTCAATGGGAATGGGAAGAATTGGGACAAAAATTGGAAAACTTTTAAGGGACTTTGAAAAATTTCAACTGGAATTTTAGCCATTTTTTGACGTGAAATTGTAAACATGTGGCCATGGATTTTGAAAATTCTAGAGAGAATTTTAAAAGCTTCAACAGAATTTCTACATTTTTGAGAGGGATTTGAAAAGTTTCAATGGGAATGGGAAGAATTGGGACAAAAATTGGAAAATTTTTAAGGGACTTTGAAAAAATTTCAACTGGAATTTTAGCCATTTTTTGACGTGAAATTGTAAACATGTTGAAGTGGATTTTGAAAATTCTAGAGAGAATTTTAAAAGCTTCAAGAGAATTTCAACAATTTTGAGAGGGATTTGAAAAGTTTCAATGGGAATGGGAAGAATTGGGACAAAAATTGGAAAATTTTTAAGGGACTTGGAAAAAATTTCAACTGGAATTTTAGCCATTTTTTTAAGTGAAATTGTAAACATGTGGCCATGGATTTTGAAAATTCTAGAGAGAATTTTAAAAGCTTCAACAGAATTTCAACAATTTTGAGAGGGATTTGAAAAGTTTCAATGGGAATGGGAAGAATTGGGACAAAAATTGGAAAATTTTTAAGGGACTTTGAAAAAATTTCAACTGGAATTTTAGCCATTTTTTGACGTGAAATTGTAAACATGTGGCCATGGATTTTGAAAATTCTAGAGAGAATTTTAAAAGCTTCAACAGAATTTCTACAATTTTGAAAGGGATTTGAAAAGTTTCAATGGGAATGGGAAGAATTGGGACAAAAATTGGAAAATTTTTAAGGGACTTTGAAAAAATTTCAACTGGAATTTTAGCCATTTTTTGACGTGAAATTGTAAACATGTGGCCATGGATTTTGAAAATTCTAGAGAGAATTTTAAAAGCTTCAAGAGAATTTCAACAATTTTGAGAGGGATTTGAAAAGTTTCAATGGGAATGGGAAGAATTGGGACAAAATTGGAAAACTTTTAAGGGACTTTGAAAAAATTTCAACTGGAATTTTAGCCATTTTTTGACGTGAAATTGTAAACATGTGGCCATGGATTTTGAAAATTCTAGAGAGAATTTTAAAAGCTTCAACAGAATTTCTACATTTTTGAGAGGGATTTGAAAAGTTTCAATGGGAATGGGAAGAATTGGGACAAAAATTGGAAAATTTTTAAGGGACTTTGAAAAATTTCAACTGGAATTTTAGCCATTTTTTGACGTGAAATTGTAAACATGTTGAAGTGGATTTTGAAAATTCTAGAGAGAATTTTAAAAGCTTCAAGAGAATTTCAACAATTTTGAGAGGGATTTGAAAAGTTTCAATGGGAATGGGAAGAATTGGGACAAAAATTGGAAAATTTTTAAGGGACTTTGAAAAAATTTCAACTGGAATTTTAGCCATTTTTTGACGTGAAATTGTAAACATGTGGCCATGGATTTTGAAAATTCTAGAGAGAATTTTAAAAGCTTCAACAGAATTTCAACAGTTTTGAGAGGGATTTGAAAAGTTTCAATGGGAATGGGAAGAATTGGGACAAAACTTGGAAAATTTTTAAGGGACTTTGAAAAAATTTCAACTGGAATTTTAGCCATTTTTTGACGTGAAATTGTAAACATGTGGCCATGGATTTTGAAAATTCTAGAGAGAATTTTAAAAGCTTCAACAGAATTTCTACAATTTTGAAAGGGATTTGAAAAGTTTCAATGGGAATGGGAAGAATTGGGACAAAAATTGGAAAATTTTTAAGGGACTTTGAAAAAATTTCAACTGGAATTTTAGCCATTTTTTGACGTGAAATTGTAAACATGTGGCCATGGATTTTGAAAATTCTAGAGAGAATTTTAAAAGCTTCAACAGAATTTCAACAATTTTGAGAGGGATTTGAAAAGTTTCAATGGGAATGGGAAGAATTGGGACAAAAATTGGAAAATTTTTAAGGGACTTTGAAAAAATTTCAACTGGAATTTTAGCCATTTTTTGACGTGAAATTGTAAACATGTGGCCATGGATTTTGAAAATTCTAGAGAGAATTTTAAAAGCTTCAACAGAATTTCTACAATTTTGAAAGGGATTTGAAAAGTTTCAATGGGAATGGGAAGAATTGGGACAAAAATTGGAAAATTTTTAAGGGACTTTGAAAAAATTTCAACTGGAATTTTAGCCATTTTTTGACGTGAAATTGTAAACATGTGGCCATGGATTTTGAAAATTCTAGAGAGAATTTTAAAAGCTTCAAGAGAATTTCAACAATTTTGAGAGGGATTTGAAAAGTTTCAATGGGAATGGGAAGAATTGGGACAAAAATTGGAAAATTTTTAAGGGACTTTGAAAAAATTTCAACTGGAATTTTAGCCATTTTTTTAAGTGAAATTGTAAACATGTGGCCATGGATTTTGAAAATTCTAGAGAGAATTTTAAAAGCTTCAACAGAATTTCAACAATTTTGAGAGGGATTTGAAAAAGTTTCAATGGGAATGGGAAGAATTGGGACAAAAATTGGAAATTTTTAAGGGACTTTGAAAAAATTTCAACTGGAATTTTAGCCATTTTTTGACGTGAAATTGTAAACATGTGGCCATGGATTTTGAAAATTCTAGAGAGAATTTTAAAAGCTTCAACAGAATTTCTACAATTTTGAAAGGGATTTGAAAAGTTTCAATGGGAATGGGAAGAATTGGGACAAAAATTGGAAAATTTTTAAGGGACTTTGAAAAAATTTCAACTGGAATTTTAGCCATTTTTTGACGTGAAATTGTAAACATGTGGCCATGGATTTTGAAAATTCTAGAGAGAATTTTAAAAGCTTCAAGAGAATTTCAACAATTTTGAGAGGGATTTGAAAAGTTTCAATGGGAATGGGAAGAATTGGGACAAAAATTGGAAAACTTTTAAGGGACTTTGAAAAAATTTCAACTGGAATTTTAGCCATTTTTTGACGTGAAATTGTAAACATGTGGCCATGGATTTTGAAAATTCTAGAGAGAATTTTAAAAGCTTCAACAGAATTTTCTACATTTTTGAGAGGGATTTGAAAAGTTTCAATGGGAATGGAAGAATTGGGACAAAAATTGGAAAATTTTTAAGGGACTTTGAAAAAATTTCAACTGGAATTTTAGCCATTTTTTGACGTGAAATTGTAAACATGTTGAAGTGGATTTTGAAAATTCTAGAGAGAATTTTAAAAGCTTCAAGAGAATTTCAACAATTTTGAGAGGGATTTGAAAAGTTTCAATGGGAATGGGAAGAATTGGGACAAAAATTGGAAAATTTTTAAGGGACTTTGAAAAAATTTCAACTGGAATTTTAGCCATTTTTTGACGTGAAATTGTAAACATGTGGCCATGGATTTTGAAAATTCTAGAGAGAATTTTAAAAGCTTCAACAGAATTTCAACAATTTTGAGAGGGATTTGAAAAGTTTCAATGGGAATGGGAAGAATTGGGACAAAACTTGGAAAATTTTTAAGGGACTTTGAAAAAATTTCAACTGGAATTTTAGCCATTTTTTGACGTGAAATTGTAAACATGTGGCCATGGATTTTGAAAATTCTAGAGAGAATTTTAAAAGCTTCAACAGAATTTCTACAATTTTGAAAGGGATTTGAAAAGTTTCAATGGGAATGGGAAGAATTGGGACAAAAATTGGAAAATTTTTAAGGGACTTTGAAAAAATTTCAACTGGAATTTTAGCCATTTTTTGACGTGAAATTGTAAACATGTGGCCATGGATTTTGAAAATTCTAGAGAGAATTTTAAAAGCTTCAACAGAATTTCAACAATTTTGAGAGGGATTTGAAAAGTTTCAATGGGAATGGGAAGAATTGGGACAAAAATTGGAAAACTTTTAAGGGACTTTGAAAAAATTTCAACTGGAATTTTAGCCATTTTTTGACGTGAAATTGTAAACATGTGGCCATGGATTTTGAAAATTCTAGAGAGAATTTTAAAAGCTTCAACAGAATTTCTACAATTTTGAAAGGGATTTGAAAAGTTTCAATGGGAATGGGAAGAATTGGGACAAAAATTGGAAAATTTTTAAGGGACTTTGAAAAAATTTCAACTGGAATTTTAGCCATTTTTTGACGTGAAATTGTAAACATGTGGCCATGGATTTTGAAAATTCTAGAGAGAATTTTAAAAGCTTCAAGAGAATTTCAACAATTTTGAGAGGGATTTGAAAAGTTTCAATGGGAATGGGAAGAATTGGGACAAAAATTGGAAAACTTTTAAGGGACTTTGAAAAAATTTCAACTGGAATTTTAGCCATTTTTTGACGTGAAATTGTAAACATGTGGCCATGGATTTTGAAAATTCTAGAGAGAATTTTAAAAGCTTCAACAGAATTTCTACATTTTTGAGAGGGATTTGAAAAGTTTCAATGGGAATGGGAAGAATTGGGACAAAAATTGGAAAATTTTTAAGGGACTTTGAAAAAATTTCAACTGGAATTTTAGCCATTTTTTGACGTGAAATTGTAAACATGTTGAAGTGGATTTTGAAAATTCTAGAGAGAATTTTAAAAGCTTCAAGAGAATTTCAACAATTTTGAGAGGGATTTGAAAAGTTTCAATGGGAATGGGAAGAATTGGGACAAAAATTGGAAAATTTTTAAGGGACTTTGAAAAAATTTCAACTGGAATTTTAGCCATTTTTTGACGTGAAATTGTAAACATGTGGCCATGGATTTTGAAAATTCTAGAGAGAATTTTAAAAGCTTCAACAGAATTTCAACAGTTTTGAGAGGGATTTGAAAAGTTTCAATGGGAATGGGAAGAATTGGGACAAAACTTGGAAAATTTTTAAGGGACTTTGAAAAAATTTCAACTGGAATTTTAGCCATTTTTTGACGTGAAATTGTAAACATGTGGCCATGGATTTTGAAAATTCTAGAGAGAATTTTAAAAGCTTCAACAGAATTTCTACAATTTTGAAAGGGATTTGAAAAGTTTCAATGGGAATGGGAAGAATTGGGACAAAAATTGGAAAATTTTTAAGGGACTTTGAAAAAATTTCAACTGGAATTTTAGCCATTTTTTGACGTGAAATTGTAAACATGTGGCCATGGATTTTGAAAATTCTAGAGAGAATTTTAAAAGCTTCAACAGAATTTCAACAATTTTGAGAGGGATTTGAAAAGTTTCAATGGGAATGGGAAGAATTGGGACAAAAATTGGAAAATTTTTAAGGGACTTTGAAAAAATTTCAACTGGAATTTTAGCCATTTTTTGACGTGAAATTGTAAACATGTGGCCATGGATTTTGAAAATTCTAGAGAGAATTTTAAAAGCTTCAACAGAATTTCTACAATTTTGAAAGGGATTTGAAAAGTTTCAATGGGAATGGGAAGAATTGGGACAAAAATTGGAAAATTTTTAAGGGACTTTGAAAAAATTTCAACTGGAATTTTAGCCATTTTTTGACGTGAAATTGTAAACATGTGGCCATGGATTTTGAAAATTCTAGAGAGAATTTTAAAAGCTTCAAGAGAATTTCAACAATTTTGAGAGGGATTTGAAAAGTTTCAATGGGAATGGGAAGAATTGGGACAAAAATTGGAAAATTTTTAAGGGACTTTGAAAAAATTTCAACTGGAATTTTAGCCATTTTTTTAAGTGAAATTGTAAACATGTGGCCATGGATTTTGAAAATTCTAGAGAGAATTTTAAAAGCTTCAACAGAATTTCAACAATTTTGAGAGGGATTTGAAAAGTTTCAATGGGAATGGGAAGAATTGGGACAAAAATTGGAAAATTTTTAAGGGACTTTGAAAAAATTTCAACTGGAATTTTAGCCATTTTTTGACGTGAAATTGTAAACATGTGGCCATGGATTTTGAAAATTCTAGAGAGAATTTTAAAAGCTTCAACAGAATTTCTACAATTTTGAAAGGGATTTGAAAAGTTTCAATGGGAATGGGAAGAATTGGGACAAAAATTGGAAAATTTTTAAGGGACTTTGAAAAAATTTCAACTGGAATTTTAGCCATTTTTTGACGTGAAATTGTAAACATGTGGCCATGGATTTTGAAAATTCTAGAGAGAATTTTAAAAGCTTCAAGAGAATTTCAACAATTTTGAGAGGGATTTGAAAAGTTTCAATGGGAATGGGAAGAATTGGGACAAAAATTGGAAAACTTTTAAGGGACTTTGAAAAAATTTCAACTGGAATTTTAGCCATTTTTTGACGTGAAATTGTAAACATGTGGCCATGGATTTTGAAAATTCTAGAGAGAATTTTAAAAGCTTCAACAGAATTTCTACATTTTTGAGAGGGATTTGAAAAGTTTCAATGGGAATGGGAAGAATTGGGACAAAAATTGGAAAATTTTTAAGGGACTTTGAAAAAATTTCAACTGGAATTTTAGCCATTTTTTGACGTGAAATTGTAAACATGTTGAAGTGGATTTTGAAAATTCTAGAGAGAATTTTAAAAGCTTCAAGAGAATTTCAACAATTTTGAGAGGGATTTGAAAAGTTTCAATGGGAATGGGAAGAATTGGGACAAAAATTGGAAAATTTTTAAGGGACTTTGAAAAAATTTCAACTGGAATTTTAGCCATTTTTTGACGTGAAATTGTAAACATGTGGCCATGGATTTTGAAAATTCTAGAGAGAATTTTAAAAGCTTCAACAGAATTTCAACAATTTTGAGAGGGATTTGAAAAGTTTCAATGGGAATGGGAAGAATTGGGACAAAACTTGGAAAATTTTTAAGGGACTTTGAAAAAATTTCAACTGGAATTTTAGCCATTTTTTGACGTGAAATTGTAAACATGTGGCCATGGATTTTGAAAATTCTAGAGAGAATTTTAAAAGCTTCAACAGAATTTCTACAATTTTGAAAGGGATTTGAAAAGTTTCAATGGGAATGGGAAGAATTGGGACAAAAATTGGAAAATTTTTAAGGGACTTTGAAAAAATTTCAACTGGAATTTTAGCCATTTTTTGACGTGAAATTGTAAACATGTGGCCATGGATTTTGAAAATTCTAGAGAGAATTTTAAAAGCTTCAACAGAATTTCAACAATTTTGAGAGGGATTTGAAAAGTTTCAATGGGAATGGGAAGAATTGGGACAAAAATTGGAAAACTTTTAAGGGACTTTGAAAAAATTTCAACTGGAATTTTAGCCATTTTTTGACGTGAAATTGTAAACATGTGGCCATGGATTTTGAAAATTCTAGAGAGAATTTTAAAAGCTTCAAGAGAATTTCAACAATTTTGAGAGGGATTTGAAAAGTTTCAATGGGAATGGGAAGAATTGGGACAAAAATTGGAAAATTTTGAAGGGACTTTGAAAAAATTTCAACTGGAATTTTAGCCATTTTTTGACGTGAAATTGTAAACATGTTGAAGTGGATTTTGAAAATTCTAGAGAGAATTTTAAAAGCTTCAAGAGAATTTCAACAATTTTGAGAGGGATTTGAAAAGTTTCAATGGGAATGGGAAGAATTGGGACAAAAATTGGAAAATTTTTCAGGGACTTTGAAAAAATTTCAACTGGAATTTTAGCCATTTTTTGACGTGAAATTGTAAACATGTGGCCATGGATTTTGAAAATTCTAGAGAGAATTTTAAAAGCTTCAAGAGAATTTCAACAATTTTGAGAGGGATTTGAAAAGTTTCAATGGGAATGGGAAGAATTGGGACAAAAATTGGAAAATTTTTCAGGGGACTTTGAAAAAATTTCAACTGGAATTTTAGCCATTTTTTGACGTGAAATTGTAAACATGTTGAAGTGGATTTTGAAAATTCTAGAGAGAATTTTAAAAGCTTCAACAGAATTTCAACAATTTTGAGAGGGATTTGAAAAGTTTCAATGGGAATGGGAAGAATTGGGACAAAAATTGGAAAAGTTTTAAGGGACTTTGAAAATATTTCAACTGGAATTTTAGCCATTTTTTGACGTGAAATTGTAAACATGTGGACATGGATTTTGAAAATTCTAGAGAGAATTTTAAAAGCTTCAACAGAATTTCAACAATTTTGAGAGGGATTTGAAAAGTTTCAATGGGAATGGGAAGAATTGGGACAAAAATTGGAAAATTTTTAAGGGACTTTGAAAAAATTTCAACTGGAATTTTAGCCATTTTTTGACGTGAAATTGTAAACATGTGGCCATGGATTTTGAAAATTCTAGAGAGAATTTTAAAAGCTTCAACAGAATTTCAACAATTTTGAGAGGGATTTGAAAAGTTTCAATGGGAATGGGAAGAATTGGGACAAAAATTGGAAAATTTTTAAGGGACTTTGAAAAAATTTCAACTGGAATTTTAGCCATTTTTTGACGTGAAATTGTAAACATGTGGACATGGATTTTGAAAATTCTAGAGAGAATTTTAAAAGCTTCAAGAGAATTTCAACAATTTTGAGAGGGATTTGAAAAGTTTCAATGGGAATGGGAAGAATTGGGACAAAAATTGGAAAACTTTTAAGGGACTTTGAAAAAATTTCAACTGGAATTTTAGCCATTTTTTGACGTGAAATTGTAAACATGTGGCCATGGATTTTGAAAATTCTAGAGAGAATTTTAAAAGCTTCAACAGAATTTCTACATTTTTGAGAGGGATTTGAAAAGTTTCAATGGGAATGGGAAGAATTGGGACAAAAATTGGAAAATTTTTAAGGGACTTTGAAAAAATTTCAACTGGAATTTTAGCCATTTTTTGACGTGAAATTGTAAACATGTTGAAGTGGATTTTGAAAATTCTAGAGAGAATTTTAAAAGCTTCAAGAGAATTTCAACAATTTTGAGAGGGATTTGAAAAGTTTCAATGGGAATGGGAAGAATTGGGACAAAAATTGGAAAATTTTTAAGGGACTTTGAAAAAATTTCAACTGGAATTTTAGCCATTTTTTGACGTGAAATTGTAAACATGTGGCCATGGATTTTGAAAATTCTAGAGAGAATTTTAAAAGCTTCAAGAGAATTTCAACAATTTTGAGAGGGATTTGAAAAGTTTCAATGGGAATGGGAAGAATTGGGACAAAACTTGGAAAATTTTTAAGGGACTTTGAAAAAATTTCAACTGGAATTTTAGCCATTTTTTGACGTGAAATTGTAAACATGTGGCCATGGATTTTGAAAATTCTAGAGAGAATTTTAAAAGCTTCAACAGAATTTCTACAATTTTGAAAGGGATTTGAAAAGTTTCAATGGGAATGGGAAGAATTGGGACAAAAATTGGAAAATTTTTAAGGGACTTTGAAAAAATTTCAACTGGAATTTTAGCCATTTTTTGACGTGAAATTGTAAACATGTGGCCATGGATTTTGAAAATTCTAGAGAGAATTTTAAAAGCTTCAACAGAATTTCAACAATTTTGAGAGGGATTTGAAAAGTTTCAATGGGAATGGGAAGAATTGGGACAAAAATTGGAAAACTTTTAAGGGACTTTGAAAAAATTTCAACTGGAATTTTAGCCATTTTTTGACGTGAAATTGTAAACATGTGGCCATGGATTTTGAAAATTCTAGAGAGAATTTTAAAAGCTTCAAGAGAATTTCAACAATTTTGAGAGGGATTTGAAAAGTTTCAATGGGAATGGGAAGAATTGGGACAAAAATTGGAAAATTTTGAAGGGACTTTGAAAAAATTTCAACTGGAATTTTAGCCATTTTTTGACGTGAAATTGTAAACATGTTGAAGTGGATTTTGAAAATTCTAGAGAGAATTTTAAAAGCTTCAAGAGAATTTCAACAATTTTGAGAGGGATTTGAAAAGTTTCAATGGGAATGGGAAGAATTGGGACAAAAATTGGAAAATTTTTCAGGGACTTTGAAAAAATTTCAACTGGAATTTTAGCCATTTTTTGACGTGAAATTGTAAACATGTGGCCATGGATTTTGAAAATTCTAGAGAGAATTTTAAAAGCTTCAAGAGAATTTCAACAATTTTGAGAGGGATTTGAAAAGTTTCAATGGGAATGGGAAGAATTGGGACAAAAATTGGAAAATTTTTCAGGGACTTTGAAAAAATTTCAACTGGAATTTTAGCCATTTTTTGACGTGAAATTGTAAACATGTTGAAGTGGATTTTGAAAATTCTAGAGAGAATTTTAAAAGCTTCAACAGAATTTCAACAATTTTGAGAGGGATTTGAAAAGTTTCAATGGGAATGGGAAGAATTGGGACAAAAATTGGAAAAGTTTTAAGGGACTTTGAAAATATTTCAACTGGAATTTTAGCAATTTTTTGACGTGAAATTGTAAACATGTGGACATGGATTTTGAAAATTCTAGAGAGAATTTTAAAAGCTTCAAGAGAATTTCAACAATTTGGAGAGGGATTTGAAAAGTTTCAATGGGAATGGGAAGAATTGGGACAAAAATTGGAAAATTTTTAAGGGACTTTGAAAAAATTTCAACTGGAATTTTAGCCATTTTTTGACGTGAAATTGTAAACATGTGGCCATGGATTTTGAAAATTCTAGAGAGAATTTTAAAAGCTTCAACAGAATTTCAACAATTTTGAGAGGGATTTGAAAAGTTTCAATGGGAATGGGAAGAATTGGGACAAAAATTGGAAAATTTTTAAGGGACTTTGAAAAAATTTCAACTGGAATTTTAGCCATTTTTTGACGTGAAATTGTAAACATGTGGACATGGATTTTGAAAATTCTAGAGAGAATTTTAAAAGCTTCAAGAGAATTTCAACAATTTTGAGAGGGATTTGAAAAGTTTCAATGGGAATGGGAAGAATTGGGACAAAAATTGGAAAATTTTTCAGGGACTTTGAAAAAATTTCAACTGGAATTTTAGCCATTTTTTGACGTGAAATTGTAAACATGTGGCCATGGATTTTGAAAATTCTAGAGAGAATTTTAAAAGCTTCAAGAGAATTTCTACAATTTTGAGAGGGATTTGAAAAGTTTCAATGGGAATGGGAAGAATTGGGACAAAAATTGGAAAATTTTTAAGGGACTTTGAAAAAATTTCAACTGGAATTTTAGCAATTTTTTGACGTGAAATTGTAAACATGTTGAAGTGGATTTTGAAAATTCTAGAGAGAATTTTAAAAGCTTCAAGAGAATTTCAACAATTTTGAGAGGGATTTGAAAAGTTTCAATGGGAATGGGAAGAATTGGGACAAAAATTGGAAAATTTTTAAGGGACTTTGAAAAAATTTCAACTGGAATTTTAGCCATTTTTTTACGTGAAATTGTAAACATGTGGACATGGATTTTGAAAATTCTAGAGAGAATTTTAAAAGCTTCAACAGAATTTCAACAATTTTGAGAGGGATTTGAAAAGTTTCAATGGGAATGGGAAGAATTGGGACAAAAATTGGAAAATTTTTAAGGGACTTTGAAAAAATTTCAACTGGAATTTTAGCCATTTTTTGACGTGAAATTGTAAACATGTTGAAGTGGATTTTGAAAATTCTAGAGAGAATTTTAAAAGCTTCAACAGAATTTCAACAATTTTGAGAGGGATTTGAAAAGTTTCAATGGGAATGGGAAGAATTGGGACAAAAATTGGAAAAGTTTTCAGGGACTTTGAAAAAATTTCAACTGGAATTTTAGCCATTTTTTGACGTGAAATTGTAAACATGTGGCCATGGATTTTGAAAATTCTAGAGAGAATTTTAAAAGCTTCAACAGAATTTCAACAATTTTGAGAGGGATTTGAAAAGTTTCAATGGGAATGGGAAGAATTGGGACAAAAATTGGAAAATTTTTAAGGGACTTTGAAAAAATTTCAACTGGAATTTTAGCCATTTTTTGACGTGAAATTGTAAACATGTGGACATGGATTTTGAAAATTCTAGAGAGAATTTTAAAAGCTTCAACAGAATTTCAACAATTTTGAGAGGGATTTGAAAAGTTTCAATGGGAATGGGAAGAATTGGGACAAAAATTGGAAAATTTTTCAGGGACTTTGAAAAAATTTCAACTGGAATTTTAGCCATTTTTTGACGTGAAATTGTAAACATGTGGCCATGGATTTTGAAAATTCTAGAGAGAATTTTAAAAGCTTCAACAGAATTTCAACAATTTTGAGAGGGATTTGAAAAGTTTCAATGGGAATGGGAACAATTGGGACAAAAATTGGAAAACTTTTCAGGGACTTTGAAAAAATTTCAACTGGAATTTTAGCCATTTTTTGACGTGAAATTGTAAACATGTTGAAGTGGATTTTGAAAATTCTAGAGAGAATTTTAAAAGCTTCAACAGAATTTCAACAATTTTGAGAGGGATTTGAAAAGTTTCAATGGGAATGGGAAGAATTGGGACAAAAATTGGAAAATTTTTCAGGGACTTTGAAAAAATTTCAACTGGAATTTTAGCCATTTTTTGACGTGAAATTGTAAACATGTGGACATGGATTTTGAAAATTCTAGAGAGAATTTTAAAAGCTTCAACAGAATTTCAACAATTTTGAGAGGGATTTGAAAAGTTTCAATGGGAATGGGAAGAATTGGGACAAAAATTGGAAAATTTTTAAGGGACTTTGAAAAAATTTCAACTGGAATTTTAGCCATTTTTTGACGTGAAATTGTAAACATGTGGACATGGATTTTGAAAATTCTAGAGAGAATTTTAAAAGCTTCAAGAGAATTTCAACAATTTTGAGAGGGATTTGAAAAGTTTCAATGGGAATGGGAAGAATTGGGACAAAAATTGGAAAATTTTTCAGGGACTTTGAAAAAATTTCAACTGGAATTTTAGCCATTTTTTGACGTGAAATTGTAAACATGTGGCCATGGATTTTGAAAATTCTAGAGAGAATTTTAAAAGCTTCAAGAGAATTTCTACAATTTTGAGAGGGATTTGAAAAGTTTCAATGGGAATGGGAAGAATTGGGACAAAAATTGGAAAATTTTTAAGGGACTTTGAAAAAATTTCAACTGGAATTTTAGCAATTTTTTGACGTGAAATTGTAAACATGTTGAAGTGGATTTTGAAAATTCTAGAGAGAATTTTAAAAGCTTCAAGAGAATTTCAACAATTTTGAGAGGGATTTGAAAAGTTTCAATGGGAATGGGAAGAATTGGGACAAAAATTGGAAAATTTTTCAGGGACTTTGAAAAAATTTCAACTGGAATTTTAGCCATTTTTTTACGTGAAATTGTAAACATGTGGACATGGATTTTGAAAATTCTAGAGAGAATTTTAAAAGCTTCAACAGAATTTCAACAATTTTGAGAGGGATTTGAAAAGTTTCAATGGGAATGGGAAGAATTGGGACAAAAATTGGAAAATTTTTAAGGGACTTTGAAAAAATTTCAACTGGAATTTTAGCCATTTTTTGACGTGAAATTGTAAACATGTTGAAGTGGATTTTGAAAATTCTAGAGAGAATTTTAAAAGCTTCAACAGAATTTCAACAATTTTGAGAGGGATTTGAAAAGTTTCAATGGGAATGGGAAGAATTGGGACAAAAATTGGAAAAGTTTTCAGGGACTTTGAAAAAATTTCAACTGGAATTTTAGCCATTTTTTGACGTGAAATTGTAAACATGTGGCCATGGATTTTGAAAATTCTAGAGAGAATTTTAAAAGCTTCAACAGAATTTCAACAATTTTGAGAGGGATTTGAAAAGTTTCAATGGGAATGGGAAGAATTGGGACAAAAATTGGAAAATTTTTAAGGGACTTTGAAAAAATTTCAACTGGAATTTTAGCCATTTTTTGACGTGAAATTGTAAACATGTGGACATGGATTTTGAAAATTCTAGAGAGAATTTTAAAAGCTTCAACAGAATTTCAACAATTTTGAGAGGGATTTGAAAAGTTTCAATGGGAATGGGAAGAATTGGGACAAAAATTGGAAAATTTTTCAGGGACTTTGAAAAAATTTCAACTGGAATTTTAGCCATTTTTTGACGTGAAATTGTAAACATGTGGCCATGGATTTTGAAAATTCTAGAGAGAATTTTAAAAGCTTCAACAGAATTTCAACAATTTTGAGAGGGATTTGAAAAGTTTCAATGGGAATGGGAACAATTGGGACAAAAATTGGAAAACTTTTCAGGGACTTTGAAAAAATTTCAACTGGAATTTTAGCCATTTTTTGACGTGAAATTGTAAACATGTTGAAGTGGATTTTGAAAATTCTAGAGAGAATTTTAAAAGCTTCAACAGAATTTCAACAATTTTGAGAGGGATTTGAAAAGTTTCAATGGGAATGGGAAGAATTGGGACAAAAATTGGAAAATTTTTCAGGGACTTTGAAAAAATTTCAACTGGAATTTTAGCCATTTTTTGACGTGAAATTGTAAACATGTGGACATGGATTTTGAAAATTCTAGAGAGAATTTTAAAAGCTTCAACAGAATTTCAACAATTTTGAGAGGGATTTGAAAAGTTTCAATGGGAATGGGAAGAATTGGGACAAAAATTGGAAAATTTTTCAGGGACTTTGAAAAAATTTCAACTGGAATTTTAGCCATTTTTTGACGTGAAATTGTAAACATGTGGCCATGGATTTTGAAAATTCTAGAGAGAATTTTAAAAGCTTCAACAGAATTTCAACAATTTTGAGAGGGATTTGAAAAGTTTCAATGGGAATGGGAAGAATTGGGACAAAAATTGGAAAATTTTTCAGGGACTTTGAAAAAATTTCAACTGGAATTTTAGCCATTTTTTGACGTGAAATTGTAAACATGTGGCCATGGATTTTGAAAATTCTAGAGAGAATTTTAAAAGCTTCAACAGAATTTCTACATTTTGAGAGGGATTTTGAAAAGTTTCAATGGGAATGGGAAGAATTGGGACAAAAATTGGAAAATTTTTAAGGGACTTTGAAAAAATTTCAACTGGAATTTTAGCAATTTTTTGACGTGAAATTGTAAACATGTTGAAGTGGATTTTGAAAATTCTAGAGAGAATTTTAAAAGCTTCAAGAGAATTTCAACACTTTTGAGAGGGATTTGAAAAGTTTCAATGGGAATGGGAAGAATTGGGACAAAAATTGGAAAATTTTTCAGGGACTTTGAAAAAATTTCAACTGGAATTTTAGCCATTTTTTTAAGTGAAATTGTAAACATGTGGCCATGGATTTTGAAAATTATAGAGAGAATTTTAAAAGCTTCCACAGAATTTCAACAATTTTGAGAGGGATTTGAAAAGTTTCAATGGGAATGGGAAGAATTGGGACAAAAATTGGAAAATTTTTAAGGGACTTTGAAAAAATTTCAACTGGAATTTTAGCCATTTTTTGACGTGAAATTGTAAACATGTGGACATGGATTTTGAAAATTCTAGAGAGAATTTTAAAAGCTTCAACAGAATTTCAACAATTTTGAGAGGGATTTGAAAAGTTTCAATGGGAATGGGAAGAATTGGGACAAAACTTGGAAAATTTTTAAGGGACTTTGAAAAAATTTCAACTGGAATTTTAGCCATTTTTTGACGTGAAATTGTAAACATGTGGCCATGGATTTTGAAAATTCTAGAGAGAATTTTAAAAGTTTCAAGAGAATTTCAACAATTTTGAGAGGGATTTGAAAAGTTTCAATGGGAATGGGAAGAATTGGGACAAAAATTGGAAAATTTTTAAGGGACTTTGAAAAAATTTCAACTGGAATTTTAGCCATTTTTTGACGTGAAATTGTGAACATGTGGCCATGGATTTTGAAAATTCTAGAGACAATTTTAAAAGCTTCAACAGAATTTCAACAATTTTGAGAGGGATTTGAAAAGTTTCAATGGGAATGGGAAGAATTGGGACAAAAATTGGAAAATTTTTCAGGGACTTTGAAAAAATTTCAACTGGAATTTTAGCCATTTTTTGACATGAAATTGTAAACATGTGGACATGGATTTTGAAAATTCTAGAGAGAATTTTAAAAGCTTCAAGAGAATTTCAACAATTTTGAGAGGGATTTGAAAAGTTTCAATGGGAATGGGAAGAATTGGGACAAAAATTGGAAAATTTTTCAGGGACTTTGAAAAAATTTCAACTGGAATTTTAGCCATTTTTTGACGTGAAATTGTAAACATGTGGCC